>NW_026125967.1:0-220000 GCF_943737965.1 Phodopus roborovskii | reverse complement strand
TTTGGACTTGTATCCTGATCGTGGTTCCTGTGTGGGAGCTTTTTGGCCTCTATTCTTGTGTTTTTTTTTTATCCCGCTCTTCGGCCGGTTTGGGCCCCTTGGGGTGGTGTGGTCTGACTCTTGTTTGAGTTGTTCTTTTCATGTTTTCTCCTGACCCTGGAATCTGGTGCCCGATCTGTTTCTTTGTTTTTTGACAGTCTGTGTTTCCCGTATTTGATATTTAGTTTATACCATCTCTTCCTGGAGACCTGTAGCTTCCTCTTGTGGGTAAGTGCATATCATCACTTTTTGTCTTGACTCTTGAGGTGTACTCCTTCTGACTGGAGTCTGGCTGCTTCCCTGCCGTTGCTCTCCCTTTTTTGTGCGTTGCTTTCTGACTTATTTATTCTTTATTATTTGCGTAGACATGCCATCCCGATTTGACTAGTGTGCATTCTGTCAGGGACGGTTAGGAAAGATGTGACTGGGCAGAGCTTTTCTGATGATCTATGCTCTCCCAGGGTAAAAGGATGCTGGTGTTGTGTCCAGAGATTGCTAGGGGCTTCGAGGTCAGACTTCCCGGCTGGCTGGTGGTCTGTGTGTGGACTAGCTGCTGTTCCTCCCTCTTCCTCGGGTGTGATCTCCTGGAGTGTGGCCTGGAGGTCGGCCCATCTCTGGACCTGGCGGTTCGCCCGCCGAGACATCTCTCTCTCTCGATTGCTGGTTGCCCCTGCTGCGCCTTCTTTCGCTGATAGCACTGTTGGTTCTCTTCTGTCGGTGGGCCCACTTCTCGATCCTCCGCCCCGGTTCGCTGTTGGTGTGTGTGCCGCATTCTCTGTGTCGTTGTTTCTGCTTCTTTGGCTTTTTCCTTGTGCGCTCTTTCCTTCTGTCGTCTTCCCGGTTTGAGCCTTTCGCTTCTTTGTGTATTTTATTCTTTCTTTTTCTGTTCCCTGGTTTCCCCCTTGTGTACTCGTGTGACGCGTCTCTTCTGTTTTTCTTTCTTCTGTCTTTTTCTCCTCGGGGTGGGCTGGTCCCCTTGTTGGTGTTTTGTTCTTTTTCTTTCTTCTTTCTTTCTTTCTTCCTTTCTTTTTCTGTTGATATCTTTTGTTTCTCTCTGGTGTTGATGAACTTCTCTTTTTCTTCTTTTTATCTTGTTGTCTGCCCTTCGTTTCTCTTTGGCTTCTACTCCTTCCTGGTTTGTTTTTCTTTTTTATCTGTCTTTGTTCGTGTCCTGGTTTTCCTCCTTGGGGTCCTCGTGCCGCCTCTCTCTCTCCTTCTCCTTGCTGTTTCTGGTTTTTATTCTCCTTTTTTTTTCGGTTTTTTGGTCTTCCCTTTTGGGTCGTTTTGGGGTTGTTCTCTCTCTTTTTCTCTTTTTCTTTCTCTATTTTTGGTCTTTTCCTTTTGCTGTGTTCTTTCCTCTTTTTTTCTTTTTTTGCCTGCCCTGGCCTGCCTGCCTGCCCTCCTGCCCTGCCCTGCCTGCCCTGCCTCCCTGCCCTGCCCTCCCTCCCTGGCCCTGCTGTTCTGCCTTCTCTCTGGCCTTTCTGCTCCTCTGCGTGGGTTTTTTTTTTTCTGGTTTTGTGGTTGTTGTTTGTTTTTCCTTCTTTTTGCTTTTTCTCTTTTGTCTTTGGCTTTGCTTCTTTTCTCTTTGTCCTTTGCTGTTGGCTTCGGTTTGTGACCTTGGCCCTGCTTTTTTTTGTGGATCGTGCGCTGTGGTTGTTCTCTTTGGTATGCTCCTTTAGCTGTGGGGGGCCTTGTCGAATGTTGGTTCTTAAATGTTGCCTGGCACCCTGCTGCTTCTGTTTCTGTTTCTGGGCCGTCCGGGCGCTTCGTGTTATCTGGGACATTCGTCTCCCAAGTACTTCTCCTTACTTTCTCGCTTTGTTTCCCTGCTTTGCCAATCTCTGGAGTTTGCCTCGCTTTTCTGGTCCCTTCTGTTCCTTTTCGGTTTCTTTTCTTCTGTTTTGTTCTCTCTCTCCTGATTTCTGTGGCCTTGACTCCTTTTCTCGGTTTTGTCTTTTTTTCCTTCTGTGTTCCTTTTTTCTTGGGTTTTGGTTGCGTCCCCTGTTTTGGCGCCTCCCTTCTCTCTTCTCCCTCTCCCTTTCCTTTACTTTCTCCCTCTCCTTTGGTTCCTGGGTTTCCCTCCTGTCTGGTCCTTCTTGGCTCTTTTTTCTCTTTTGTTGTTTTTTTTTTGGACTTATTCCTTCGTGGTTCCTGTTGTGAGCTTTTTGGCCTCTATTCTTGTGTTTTTATTTATTTCCCCTCTTCGCCTTTGGGCCCCTTGGGGTGGTGTGGTCTACTCTTGTTTGGTTGTTCTTTTCTTTTTCTCCTCCCTGATCTGGTGCCCTCTTTTCTTTTATTTTTCTCTTTTTCCCGTATTTTTTTGTTATTACCATACTCTTCCTGGGACCTGTGCTTCCTCTTGTGGAGATAAGTGCATATCATCACATTTTTGATACTTGACTCTTGGGATGATACATCCTTCTGACTGGAGTCTGCTCTTCCCTCCGTATGCTCTCCCTTTTTTGTGACAGTTAGCTATTCTGACTTTTTTTCTTTATTATTTGCGTAGACTGCCTCACCTTTGACTATGTGCAATATCTGTCGGGACATTAGGAAGATGTGACTGGGCAGCATTTTCTTATCTTGCATCTCCCGGGTAGGATGCTGGTGTTGTTCCGATTGCTGGCTTCGTACAGACTTCACCGGCTGCTTTCTTTGTGCTGCTGCTTTCCTCCCATCTTCCTCGTGTGATCTACCTGAAGTGTGGCCTGGTCCCCATCTCTGGCCTGGCGGATTCGCCCGACCGGAGAACCTCTCTCTCTCTCGTTGCTGGTTGCCCCTGCTGCGCCTTCTTTTCGCTGATGCACATGTTGGTTACTACTTCTGTCGGTAGGCCCCTTCTCGATCCTCCGCCCAACGGATTCAGCTTTGGTGTGTGTGACCAGCGATTCATCTGTAGTCGTTGTTTCTGCATTAACTTTCTTTTAAATCCTTGATGACAGCTACATTTCCTATCTGTCGTCTTCCCGGATTTGAGACACTTTCAGACTTACATATATAGTGTATTTTATTCTTTCTTATATATCTGTATCCCTAGTTTGGCGCCACCTTGTGTGACTCGTGTGACAGCTCTACTATCTGTTTTTCTTATACATTCTTCTTTTTCTCCTCCGGAGAGTGACTTCCACCTTGTTGTGTTAATTGTATCTTGTGATTCTTTCTTCTTTCTTTCTTTCTTCCTTTCATTATTAAATCAATGTTGATATCATTTTGTTATCTCTCTGGTGTTAAGAATGAGAATCTTCTCTTTATTCTTCATTTTTTATAACTATGATTAAGATACATGACCCTTCAGTATTGGCATCTTTGGCTTCCGCTAACTCCTTCCTGGTTTAAGTTTTTCTTTATTTGAATCTTCTTTGATTCGTGATCACTGGAGTTTTGGCCTCCTTGGGAAGTCCTCGTGCCGACCTCATCTCTACTACCTTCGTCCTTGACTGTTATCTGGATATTAATGATAATTCATCACTTAATTAATATTTAAATCAGGTAATTTTTGGATCTGTCCCTTTTGGAGTCAGTTTTGGGAGTTGATATACATCATCTCATTATTTCATCATTTAGATATATAAGAAACTTTACATCAGTTATATTTTTAGGTCTTTGGTGCCATTTTGTCTGTGTTACTATAGTGCCTACTAATTTATTATCAATTTATTTTAGAACTGGCCTGCCCTGGACCTGCCCTGGCCCTGGCCCTGGCCCTGGCCCTGCCTCCTCCCTGCCCTCCCTGGCCCTTCCCTGGCCCTGGCCCTGCCCTGCCCTGGCCCTGGCCCTGGCCCTGCCCTGGCCCTGGCCCTGGCCCTGGCCCTGACCCTGCCTGCCCTGGCCCTGGCTTTCTGGCCATTCAATCTAACTGGCGGAACTGTGATCTGCTCCTCTGGCGGTGAGGGTATTTTTTTTTTCTGGAAGGTTTTGGTAGAGTTGTTGTTTGTTTGTTCCTTCTGGATTGATTGAGCTGAAAGTTTAAATACTCATTTTGTACTTGTGGCATTGTGCTTTCGTTTTCTGCTTTGTCCTTTGCTGTTGAGCTTGAGAGACAGGTAATTGTAGACACTTAGAGGCCCTGCTTTGTTTTTGTGAGAAAATCAGTGTGGCTGTGGTTAGTTCATCTTTGGTTGCTCCTTTGCTGTGGGAGGGGCCTGATGTGACAGAATTTTGGTTCTTAAATGTTGCCTGGCAACCCTGCATGCATTCTGTATTCTGTTATCATGGGCCAAGTACCAGAGAGCAGCTTCGAGAAAGTGTTATCATGGGACATTACAGTCTCCCAAGATAACTATCTCCTTAAACTTTCAATGACAGCATTTGATTTCCCTAAGCAAGTCATAGCCAAATCTCTGGAAGTTTGCCTACAGCTTTTACTGGTCACCAAATTCTAGATTACCTAATTATCAGAGAATATTCTATTTCTTCTGTTTATGAATTCTCTCTCTCCTAAGAATTAATACTGTGGAAACAAACATAATAAGACTCACAATTATTCATCAAAGGTGAATTTGTCATTGTTAATTTCCTTCAGGATAGTGATAATCCATTTGTTAAAGTAGACTTAGGGATTATTGGATTGCAGTCCACCTGTTTTGAGGCAGCCGTCCAACATGAAATCTGCAGGATCTTCTAAAAACCCTGCATACACAAGACATTTCAGCATTTAAACATTTCATGACTCTGCTCTCCGATTAAATAAGGGATGATCCTGGGGGTTTCCGACAATCACGTAGGAGTCGGTGAGAGTCAACGATGTCGAGTATGGCATACTATTTTATCATCTGATTATGTTGTTATTTGATTATTAAAATAGGACATTAGATAATCCATGATCAGTGGATTCCATGATGTGGGAAGCAATTATTATGGACCATCTAAATATCAATTGTGTATTTAAAATATTTAAATTAATCACGACAGCATCATTCAAGAGCCAGGTTTGGAGCCCCTTAGGGAAGTGGATGATGGTACATGAACTCATTGTTTGAGTATGTATCTATATATAACAATGATTATATCATCCATGACACCTGGAATCTGGTGCCACAGATCATGTAATTACATAATTAAAGTATTTAAATTGACAGTCTGTGTTAATACCCAAGGTAATTTGAATAATTATAAAGTTATATAAACCAAAAATACTCGATTCCATGAAGAGACCTGTAAAGCTTCCTCTTGTGGAGATAAAGTGCAATATCATCACATTTTATGATACATTGACTCAATTGAGGATGATAACATCCTTCATGACTGGAGTCTGGCATGCTTCCCTGCCAGTAAAATGCTACATCACCTATTTATTGTGACAGTTAGCTATTACTGACTTATTTAATTCTTTAAATTATTTAAGCGATAGACAATGCCATCACCGATTATGACTAGTGTGCAAATATCTGTCAGGGACAAGGTTAGGAAAGATGTAGACATGGGCAGAGCATTTTCTGAATGATCTATGCATCTCCCAGGGTAAAAAGGATGCTGGATGATTGTGTCCAGAAGATTGCTAGGGGCAATTCGAGAAGTACAAGACTTCACCAACGCTGGCATGGTGGTCTGTGTGTGGACTGCTGCTGTTCCTCCACATCTTCACATCGGGTGTGATCTACCATGAGAAGAAGTAGTGGCACTAGGAGGTCGGCACCATCTCTGAGACCTGGCAAAGGATTACGACCCAGAACACGGAAGAACATCTCTCTCTCTCAGATATGCTGGTTAGCCCCTGCTGCGCCTTCTTTTCAGCTGATAGCAACATGTTGGTTACTACTTCTAAGTCAGGAATGGGCCCACTATCTCAGATCCTCCAGCACCAAAACAGAGATTCAGCTGTTGGTGATGATGTAAGACCAGCAGAATTCATCATGTAAGTCAGTATGATTATCTGACGATTAACTTTTGGCATTTTAAAAATCCTTGATGACAGCATACATTTCCATATCTGTCAAGTCTTCCCAGGATTTGAAGACACAAAAAATTTCAAAGACTTACATATATAATATGTAATTATTAAATTCTTTCATTATATAATCTGTAATCCCTGAAGTTTGGCGCCACCTTGTGTGACTCAAGTGTGACAGGCGGTTTAACTATCTGATTATTTCATTATACAATTCTGTCTTTTTCTCCTCCAGGAAGAGTGGAGACTGGATCCACCTTGTTGGTGTTAAATTGTATCTTGTGAATTCTTTCATTCTTTCTTTCTTTCTTCCTTTCATTATTAAAATCAATGTTGATATCATTTTGTTATCTCTCTAGGTGTTAAGAATGAGAAACTATCTCTTTATTCATTCATTTTTTTATAACTATGATTAAGAATAGGAAATGACCCTTCAGTATTGAGCAATCATTTAGGCTTCACGCATAAAACTCCATTCACTGGTTTAAAGTTTATTCATTTAATTATGAAAATCTGTCATTATGGATTCAGTGATCACTGGAGTTTTGAGCCTCCTTAGGGAAGCCATTAGGGCTTCCACCTAAACAACCCTGAGTCACTCACTGTCTGTGGGCACATTGGTCTGAGTCTGGCTTCTTCCTGCTGGCAAGGGACAATGTGGAGTGGGGTATTCAGGTTTTAGTGGACTCAGCAAGAGGGGTGGATGGAGAAGTTTCCCTTAGATTCCAGTCTGGAGACCTCCAGCATGTGTTTCTGGAGTAGGTGGAGAAGGAGGGTTAAGGGAAGTTTCAGCCATAGCAGTGAGTTTCCAGTAGCATCACACCATTCCCCAACCTCCAGGTACCAAAAGCAAGCCCTCCACTGAATTCACCTCAGTTCAGACTCTGCCCTTTAAAATCTGCCATTATAGGATCGACATGGAAGTGGGGCAGATACAAAAGCATCCACCATCTGATCACGTGTTTTTGTTTTTGTGTTTTATTTATTTAACTTATTATTTTACATGTCGATCCTATTTCCTTCTCCCTTCCTCTCTCTCTCCCTCAATCCCTCTCTCACCTTTACACTCTCTGCCCTCCCACATGCACCATAGCCACCCTCCATTCCAATCACCCCACCCCATTTCCCTATATTGGGGAATACAATCCAGTTGGGGTCATGTAGATCTGAGTGGTCATGTGAAGTTGGGACTAGGGCTTCTCTCCTGTCTCTAGGTTAAGGCAGTTATCCCTTCATGGGGGATGTGTTCGCAGGATCCTTTTGTGCACCAGGGATACATCATGTCTCCACTGTCTGAGGTCCCTTAGACTGCTCAGTCCATCGGGCTGAGACCCTTATTCAGGGAGCCCTGAGTCAGTCCCATGCTGGATTCCCAGCTGTCAGTCTGGGGCCCTGTTAGTTCCTCCGTTCAGGTAAGCTGTTTCTATTTGTTTCTGCAGCCTTGTCTTTTCCTCTCCATATGCATCTGGGTTCTAGTTCGACTCAGTGATTATGTATGGGTGATTGCTCCCGTTTCCAACAGGTATTAGATGAGGGCTCCATAGATAACATCGTTATTGATCTCACTGACCTGGAAGAGCATTTATGGTAGCCTTTCCACGGATGCTCAAATTGTTAGTTGGCGATACTTTTGTAGATCTGTAGACCTTTCTTTATGTTCAATTTTATCTTCAAACCAATATTGGTTCCTTCTTTTATGTTTTCTCTCTCTCTCTCATTCTCTCTCTCTCTCTATCTATCTATCTTTCTCTCTCTACTTCCTTTCTTCAATTCCTAACAGGGCTCAATCTTCCTAATCGCAGGTGTTTCCTTTCCTCCCCCTTGCATTCTCCTACTTCTCTCTCCTTTCACTGCCCCCACTTCCTCTGTGCTCTGGGCGACTTGTCCCTTCCCGTGTCTGTGAGGGACTTTATATGAATCTTTTAGAATACACCTTGTATCCTAGTTCCTCTGGTGCTGTGAATTACAGTCTGGTGATCCTTTGCTCTAGGTCTAAAATCGATATATGAGTGAGGACATACTATTTTCCTCTTTTTGTGACTGGGTTACCTCATTCAGGGTGGTTGCTTCAAGTGCCATCAACTTGCCTGCGAATTTCAAGATACCATTATTTTTTCTGCAGAACACAGTTACACTCTGTAGATGTGACACACCTTGATTATCCATTCTTGAATGGAGGGGCATCTAGGTTGCTTCCAGGTTCTTTCTATTGCAAATAGTGCTTCTATGAACATAATTGAATAGATGTCTTTGTTGCATGGATAGGGATCATTTTGGGTATATGCCTAAAAGGGGAATTGCTGGGTCCTGTGATAAACTAATTCTCATTTTCCTGAGGAACTGCCATACTGATCTCCAAAATTGCTGTACAATTTTGCACTCCTACCAGCAGTGGTGGAGTGTTCCCCTTTCTCCACATCCTGTCCAGCATTAGACATCATTGGTGTTTCTAACTTTAACCATTCTTCCAGGAGTACAATGTTATCTCAAAGTGGTTTTGATTTGCCTTTCACTGATGGCTAAGGATGTTGGGCACTTTCTTAAGTGTCTTTCAGCCTTTTTGATTTCCTCTATTGAAAATTCTTTCTTCAGTTCTGTACCCCATTTTTAATAGGGTTATTTGGTGTTTTGTTGACTAGTTTCTTTTGTTCTTTGTATATTTTGGAGATCAGCCCTTTGTCGGATATAGGATAGGTGAAAATCTTTCCTAGTGTGTGTGCTGCTGTTTGGCCATCTCCACTCTATGCTTTGCATTACAGAAGCTTATAAGTTTCGAGTGGAACCCTTTATTAATTGATGCTCTCAGTGTCCCTGGAGTTATGTTCAGGAAGCAGTCTCCTATAAATATTTGTTCAAGGGTACCTCCTTCTATCCCTTCTAAGAGGTTCAAGGTGGCTGGATTGATGTTGAGGCCTTTTATCAATTTCAACTTGAGTTTTATTCATGGCGACACACATGGGTCTATCTGCAGTCTTCTACACACCCTCATCCAATTGTGCCAGCACCATTTGTTGAAGATGCTGTTCTATTGTCTCCGGTGATTTCATTATTTATATACTTATATCAATGGTGATATCAGTTTGTTATCCCTCTAGGGGTGAAGTATGAGATATTATCTCATTATTCATTCATTTTTTTGTTGAAATCTGTGATTAAATACTCAATGAACTCTTCAGTCATGAGCAATCTCATAGGAGTCACGTGTAAAACACCATCCACTTGTTGAATTTTTATTCACATATTTATGAAAATCTGTCATTATTTATTCAGGGATCGCTGGAGTTTTGAGCTTAGTTATGGGAGTCAATCATGCCAGACCACATCATCTAATACTACACATACTTATTTAACTGTAATACTAGGAAATTAAATAAAAATTCATCATTTCATTAACATATTTAAAATAAAGGTGATGTTATGGACCATGGGTCTCTTTTGGAGTCAGATGTTGTATGTTGATGATGTAACATCATCTCATTACTTAATTATTTCGCTATTGAAACAGATCATTATATCAGCCATACTTTTACAAGTTTGGTGCCAACTTGTAGAGTTAATATTAAGCAGCAACTAATTAATTATCAATTTAAATTTTTAAATACATCATTATTCCATGAAGAGAAGGGTTGACTTCTCCATGTCGGATTTAATTATGAAGCACCATATTATTATTCAATTATATTTCATTACATACTATTTATTTGAATCGATGAAGATGTTATCGTTCATGACAGAAGTCTGGTTATTCCTCCCTGGGAATTAATCGTGCGCCATTATGTGTTTGGCCCCTGTGTGGCTGACACAGCAGGAGACTGGTACCAGAAGCAGTGCCCAGAGAATGAGGGACACTGGGTTATGCAGTGATTACTGATTATGTAATAATAGATTTTTAAAGATCGAATGATTAAACGATTGAAAAAATTTTATTATTTCGCATCATCAGTTTCTGAGAGGTTGCGATAGAGCTGACCTATGAAGGACACAGTAATCACCGATTTTAAAAACTGAATAATTCAATAATCTCATGATCAGAGAATCTTATCTAATGAACTCTGTCGGGCTGATAACATGACACACCTCCAACTCCAAATAACTCTAAATAACCATATTAGAAATTGGGATTCAGGACTCAATAGAAAATTATCATTTGAGGAATCTAAAGTGATTCATAGGACAATAAGACAGTATTCAAAATCCTTAATCATCAGCCAAGTGCAAATAAAACAACTCTGAGAAACAATGAGATCAAGCTGCTCTAAAGGTACCAGAATGAAGAGAAATTTAATTTATTTTCAACACTTAGGAAAGGATTATGGTAGAGGCGATTAATGGTATTGTTTGCATTCTGGAAATGAGAAAATTGAAGCATAGAAAATAGGTTGAAATACTCATCATTGTGCTTTAATGGCATAATGATGCTTTCGTTTTCATGCTTATATCTTTATAGGGATGTTGTAGCTTGAGAGACTGGTAAATATGTAAAACTCAAAAGAAAAAAAAAAAGATCCCTCTTTTGTTTTTGTGAGAAAATCGGTGAGGCTGTAAGGTTAGTCAATGGGTGGGTATGCTAATTTTAGCATGTGGGAGGTGCACTAGATTGTGACAGAATGTTGGATCATAAAGGTTGCCTGGCAACCCTGCTTGCATTCTGTATCCTGATATCATGGGCCAAGGACCAGAGAGCAGCTTTGATAAAGTGTTATCACAGGACATCACAATCTCCCAAGATAACTATCTCCTAAAACTTTTAATGGCAGCATTTGATTCCCCTAACCAAGTCATAGCCAAAGCTCTGGAAGTTGTCCTAGCGCTATTACTGATTACCCAATTCAACATTACCTAATATCAGAGAATACATTCTGTGGATGAAAGGTTCAAAGACTTCTGTTTATAAATGATCTCTCTTCTAAGAAGTAAAACTATGGATTAAAAGATAATAAGACTCACAATTACTCATCAAAAGGTGAGTGTTCCTTTGGTAACTTCCATCAGGTTGGTGATAATCCATGTGTTAGGGTAGGCATAGGGATTATTGGAATGCAGTTCATCTCTTTTGAGGCAGCTGTCCAACATCAAATGTGTGATATGTTCTAAAGAACTGCATACACAATGACATTTCAGCATATACACATTTTACTACTCAATTCTATGAATAAATAAGCCATGAACTGGGGAGTTTCACACAAACTTGTGGGAGTCAAGTTGGAGAAAACTTGTGTCGACTATGGCAGACCATTTCATCCTCTGATTATGTTATTATTTAATTATTAAAATAGGACATTAGATTATCCATGATCAGTGGATTAGTGTTCCACAATGTGGGAGTGAAGTACTTTAGACCATCTAAATATTCATTATATAATTAAATTATTTAAATTAACGATGACATCATTGTTCACAAGTCTGTTTTGGAGCCACCTTAGGGAAGTGGATGGTGTTACATCAGCTCATTATTTGATTATTTAGTTATATAAAGCAATGATGATACCATCCGTGACACCTGGAATTTGGTGCCACTTTGTGGGGACAAGTGTGACAGATCATCTAATAACATGATAAAGTGTTTAAATTGATTATTCGTGTTTATACCCAAGATAATGTACATATTTGTATAATCTTATAAATCAGTAATCCTTTATTCCACGAAGCGTCCTGTATAGCTCCCTCTTATGGAGTTAATATGCAATATCATCACATTTTACGATTAATTGTTTCAATTGACGATGATGACACCCTTCATGACTGGAGTCTGGCCATTCTCCCCTGCCACTTAACTGCTACATCACCTCATTATTGTGACAGTTAGCTATTACTGACATATTTAATTATTTAAACGGCAGACATTGACATCATCGATTACGATTACTGTGCAAATATCTGTCCGGGACAAGGTTAGGAAAGTCGTAGACATGGACAGAGCGGATTCTTATTTTTATTTTTTTGAAGCTCCCTCTCTGATGCTTCTAGCTCATGTCAAGTTGATATAAAACTAGCAAGCCAGGAGAGCTGCTTCTTGTTTTTTTTTTTTTTTTTTTTTGTCTTTTTTTTTATTTAATTTTATATAACAAAGTCCAATTAAATGAAAACAAACATTTATACACAATATTTGGGAATTTGGACGTCGTTCTTTCCAAACTACTTCCTGCTGGTAAGGGGCGCTGTCTTGGGGGATTCGAAGAAGATTCAGATATCCTAGCTGTAGTCTGTAGGGCTGTTTTGTCCAGCTGTTTGGAATGTAGGATCAGCTTGTACTCTGTTTCAGGCGTTCTGGTGTGACCAAACCACATTAGTCTGGAAGGAATCCACATCTTTTCATTTTCTGTGGAAACAAAAATAGAAATACTTTTCCCCAGTAACTTGTTCTTCAACTTAAATTTTGGAGTCAAAGCATTTTTTTTAATTTATTATTTTACATGTCGATCACAGTTCCCTCTCCCTCCCTCCTTCCCTCCCTTCCAACCCTCCCTCCCTCCTTCCCTCCCTTTTGCCTCTCTGCCCTCTCCCATGCACTCTAAACACCCTCCCCTCCCAACCCCCCACCACAATACCATATGTAGGGGAATGCCATCCAGTTGGGGTCATGTAGATCTGACAGGTCCTGTGAAGTAGGGACTAGGGCTTCTCTCCTATCTCTAGAATAAGGCAGTTATCCCTCCATGGGGGATATGTTTGCAAAGTCCTTTTGTGCACCAGGGATACATCCTGGCTCCACTGTCTGAGGTCTCTTAGACTGCTCAGACCTTCTGGCTGAGACCCATATTCAGAGGGGTCCGAGTCAGTCCCCTGTTGGCTTCCCAGCTATCAGTCTAGTGGCCCTTAGCTCCTCCTTGTTCAGGTAAGCTGTCTCTATGTACTTCTACCGCATGGTCTTGTCCTCTCCATCTGCTTCTGGGTTCTAGTTCGGCTCAGTGTTTATGTATGGGTGTTTGCTCCTGTTTTCAATAGGCATTAGTTGAGGACTCCATGGAGATGTTAGTTGTTGATCTCACTCTCCGGGAAGGGCATTTATGATAGCCTTTCCTCGGAAGCTGAGATTGTTAGTTGGGAGCAGTCTTGTAGTTCCCTCGACCTTTCTTTATGTTCAACTTTATCTTCAAACCAATATTGGCTCCCTCTTTTATGTTCTCTCTCTCTCTCTCTCTCTCTCTCTCTCTCTCTCTCTCTCTCTCTCTCTTTCCTATTTTCCATTCCTAACCAGGCTCAATCCTCCTGGTCGCACATGCCTTCCTCTCCTCCATCTAAATTTCTCCTACTTCTCTCTCCATTAGCTGTCTTCCCCCACTTTACCTGAGGTCTGGGGGACTTGTCCCTTCCCAGTTCTGTGAGGGACTTTATATGAATCTCTTAGAATACAACTTGTATCCTAGTTCCTCTGGTGATGTGAATTATAGGCTGGTGATCATTTGATCTAGTTCTAAAATCCATATATGAGTGAGTACATACTGTGTTTCTATTTTTGTGACTGGGTTACCTCATTCAGGATGGTTTCTTCAAGTGCCATCCACTTGTCTGCGAATTTCAAGATACCATTATTTTTTTCTGCAGAGTATTATTACATTGTGTAGATGTGATACATCTTCATTAACCATTTTTCAATTGAAGGGCATCTAGGTTGCTTCCAGGTTCTTGCTATTTCAAATAGTGCTGCTATGAACATAGTTGAACAGATGTCTTTGTTGCATTGATGTGAATCCTTTGGGTATATGCCTAAGAGGGGGGTTGCCGGGTCCTGTGGTAAACTAATCCCCATTTTCCTGAGGAACCGTCATACTGATCTCCAAAATGGCTGTATGAGTTTGCACTCCCACCAGCAGTGGAGGAGTGTTCCACTTTCTCCACATCCAATCCAACATAAGTCATCACTGGTGTTTCTAATTTTACCCATTCTGGCAGGGGTAACATGGTATCTCAAAGTTGTTTTGATTTGCATTTCCCTGATAGCTAAAGATGTGGAGCATTTTCTTAACTGTCTTTCAGCCTTTTTGATTTCCTCCATTGAGAATTCTTTCTTCAGTTCTGTACCCCATTTTTTAATAGTGTTATTTGGTGTTTTGTTGACTAGTTTCTTGAGTTCTTTGTATATTTTGGAGATCAGCCCTTTGTCGGATATAGGATTAGTGAAAATCTTTTCCCAGTCAGTGGGCTGCCGTTTGGTCTTGTCAACTGTGTCCTTTGCCTTACAAAAGCTTCTAATTTTGAAGAGGTCCCATTTATATATTGTTTCTTTCAGTGTCTGTGCCCCTGGAGTTATGTTCAAGAAGCGGTCTCCTATACCAATTTGTTCAATGGTACCTCCTACTTTCTCTTCTAAGAGGTCCAATGTGGCTGGAGTGATGTTGAGGTCTTTGATCCATTTGGACTTGAGTTTTGTGCATGGCGACAGACATGGGTCTATCTGCAGTCTTCTACACACCCTCATCCAATTGTGCCAGCACCATTTGTTGAAGATGCTGTCTTTGCCCCATTGTATAATTTTAGCTGTTTTGTCGAAAATCAGGTGTTCATAGGTGCGTGGATTAATATCAGGATTTTCAATTCGATTCCATTGGTCTACCTGTGTATTTTTATGCCAATACCAGGCTGTTTTCAGAACTATAGCTCTGTAGTAGAGCTTGAAGTCAGGAATGGTGATGCCTCCTGAAGTTCTTTTATTGTATAGGGTTGTTTTGGCTGTCCTGGGTCTTTTGTTTTTCCATATAAAGTTGATTATTATCCTTTCAAGGTCGGTGAAGAATTGTGGTGGGATTTTAATGGGGATTGCATTGAATCTGTAGATTGCTTTTGGTAAGATTGCCATTTTTACTATGTCCTACCTAACCAAGAACATGGGAGGTCTTTCCATTTTCTGGTATCTTCTTTAATTTCTTTCTTTAGAGTCACAAAGTTCTTATTATGTAGATCTTTTACTTGTTTGGTAAGCGTTACACCAAGATACTTTATGTTGCTTGTGGCTATTGTAAAGGGTGATGTTTCTGTGATTTCTTTCTCTCCCTCTTTGTCGTCTGAAAAAAATAGGGCTACTGATTTTTTTGAGTTTATCTTGTATCCTGGTAGTTTGCTGAAGGTGTTTATCAGCTCTAGGAGTTCCCTGGTAGAGTTTATTGGGTAACTTATGTAAACTATCATATCATCCGCAAATAGAGACAGTTTGACTTCTTCCTTTCCAATTTGGATGCCCTTGATCTCCTTTTGTTTTCTTATAGCATTAGCTAGAACTTGTAGTATGATATTGAAGAGATATGGAGAGAGAGGACAGCCTTGTCTTGGTTTGCTGTATATTCAGAGCGGATTCTTGATGATCTATGCATCACCTAGAGTACTAGGGATACTGGATGATTGAGTCCAGAAGATCCCATGGTGCCCTCCGAGAAGTACAAAGACTTCACCAAGGCAGGCACGGTGGTCTGGGTGTTTGACTCCCTGCTCCTCCTCCACATCTTCCCATCAGTTGTGATCTAAGATGAGAAGAAGTAGTGGCACCGGGAGTTCAGCACCATCACTGAGACCTCACAAAAGGAAGACGACCCAGAACAGGGAAGAACTGCTCTCTCCCAGCTCTGCTGGTGATGCCCCTGCTGCGGCCATCTTTTCAGCTGATGTCAACATGTTAGCTACTGCTGCTACACCAGGTATGGGCCCATCATCTCAGGACCTGCTGCACCACAACAGAGATTCAGGCCCTGGTGATTATGTCAGCCAAAACAGTTCATCAGGCAAGACAGTATCGTTATCGGATTATTAACTTATGGAATTTTAAAAATACGTGAAGACAGCATATTTTATCATGTCTGGCATTTCTGCCCAGGAATTGACGACACAAAAAAGGTCAATGACTTACATATTTAAAGTTGTAATTGTTACATTGTTTCATTATATAATCTGTGAACCCTGAATTTTGGTGCTACCTGTGAGATTCAAGTGTGACAGACGATATAACTATCGGATTATTTCATTATTCAAATCTGTCTTTTTCTACCCAAGGAAGAGTGGAGTCTGGATCCACCTTGTTATTGTTGTCTCTTGTGATTTCATTATTTATTTATTTAAATCAATGTTGATATCGTTTTGTTATCTCTCCAGGGTTGCATTAGGAGAAATTCTCTCAGCATTCATTGTTTTGTTCAAATATATGATTAAAATCTCAATGATCTCTTCAGTTTTGAACAATATTTTAGGAGTCACCTATAGAACACCATCAATCTACTTGTGTAATTATATTCATTTAATTATGAAAAATCTGTCATTATGAATTCAGCGATCACTGTAGTTTTGAGCCTCCTTATGGGAGTCAGTCATGCCAGACCATCACATCATCTGATATACACTTACTTATTTAACTGTAAAATTAGGAAATTAAATAATAATTCATCATTTAATTAGCGTATTTAAAATAAAGATTATGTTATGGTCCATAAGTCCCTTTTGGAGTCAGATTTTGGGAGTTCACGATGTAACCTCATCTCATTACTTGATTATTTTGCTATTTAAATAGATCATTACATCAGCCATAGTTTTACGACTTTGGTGTCATCTTGTCAGAATTAATATAAAATGCCAGCTAATTAATTATCAATTTAATTTTTAAAATAAATCATTATTCGAGATAGGGATCAGTCTGACTTCTTCATGTGGGACTGAAGTATTCACCACCATGTCATTATAAAATCATTTTTCATTATATATTTATTATTTAAATCGATGAATATGTGGTCCTTCATGACTGGAGTCTGGCCATTCCTCCCAGGTAGGCATTATTTACGTATCTAAGTATTACTTCCTTGACAATCACTGAAGTTTGGTTCCATCTCATGAAAGTTAAGTATACAGGACTTTCCAATTATCATCCCTGGCATTTCTGCCCAGGAATTGATGATACAAAAAAATTCAAAGACATTTATATTTTAAGATGTAATTATTAAAATGTTTCATTATATAAACAGTGATCCCTGAAATTTGATGCCACCTTGTGGATTAAAAGATAATAAGACTCACACTTACCCATCATAAGATGAGTTTTCCATTGCTAACTTCCTTCAGGATGATAATAATCCATGTGTTATAGTACACTTAGGGATTATTGGATTGCAGTCCATCTCTTTTGAGGAAGCTGTCCAACATTAAATATGTGATACCATCTAAAACCCTGCTTGCGCAATGACATTTCAGTATTTACACATTTTACTACTAAACTCTAAGGTTAAATATGGGATAAACCGGGGAGTTTCACACAATCTTGTGGGAGTCAATGGAGAGACAATTGTGTCGAGTATGGCAAACCATTACATCAACTGATGATGTTATTATTTAATTATAAAAATAGGACATTTGACTATCAATGCTCAGGGAATTATGGTACCACGATGTGGGAGTCAAATATTTTAGACCATCTAAATATTAATTAAGTAATTAAAATATTTGAATTAATCATGACAAAAATATTCATGAGTCTGGAATGTAGCCACCTTAGGGAAGTGGATGATGTGAAATGAACACATTATTTGATTATTTAGTTATATAAAACAATGATTATATCATCCATGACACCTGGAATTGGTGCCAAAGATCCTCTAATTACATAATTAAATTATATAAACTGATAGTTCATGTTAAGACCCAATACAATATAAATATTTGTATACATATGTAAGCCAATTATCCTCTATTCCAAGAAGAGACCTGTAAAGCTCCCTCTTGGGATGTCAAAATGCAATATCATCACATTTTATGATTAATTGTTTCAATAGATGATGATGACATCCTTCCTGACTGGAGTCTGGACATTTATCCCTGCCAGTTAAATGCTATATCACCTCTTCATTGTGACAGTTAGCTATTACTGACTTATCTAATTATTTAAATTATTTAAACATCAGACAATGACATCATCAATTATGATTAGGGTGCGAATATCTGTCAGGGACAAGGTTAGGAGCATTGTAGACATGGACACTGCAGTTCCTGAATGATCTATGCATACCCCAGAGTAGTAGGGATGGTGGATGATTGAGTCATGAAGATTCCATGGTGCCCTCCGAGAAGTACAAATACTACACCAAGGCAGGCCTGGAGGTCTGGGTGTTTGGCTCCCTGTTCTTCCTCCACATCTGAAGATTGGGTGTGATCTACGATTAGACGAAATAGTGGCACGAGAAAGTTGGCTCCATCATCAAGACCTCACAAAAGGATGACGGCCCAGAACATGGAAGAACTGCTCTTTCTCAGCTCTGCTGGTCATGTTCCTGCTGCATCCATCTTTTCAGCTGATATCAACATTTTAGCTACTACTGCTACGCCAGGTATAAGCACATCATCTCAGGTCTGATGTACCACAACCGAGATTCAGACCCTCGTGATGATGTGAGGCCAGCATATTTCATCTGGCAAGACAGTATGATTATCTGATTATTGACTTATGGAATTTTAAAAATCTGTGATGACAGCTTACTTTATCATGTCTGGTATGTCTGCCCAAGAATTGGTGATACAAAAAACTTCAACAACTTACATATGTAAAGGTGTAATTATTATATTCTTTCATTTTATACACTGTGAACCCTGAAGTTTGCTGCCATCTTGTATCATTCAAGTGTCACAGACGATATATCTATCTGATTATTTCATTACTCAAATCTGTCCTTTTCTACTCCAGGAAGAGTAGAGCCAGGATCCATTTTGTTGTTGTTCATTGTCTCCTGTGATTTCATTATTTATTTATTTAAACTTATGGTGATATCATTTTGTTATCCCTCTAGGGGTGAAGTATGAAAATTTGTCTCATTATTCATTCATTTTTTTTGTTAAAATCTATGATTAAAAACTCAATGATGTCTTCAGTTTTGAGCAATCTCATAGGGGTCACGAATAAAACACCATCCACTTGTTTAATTTTTATTCATTTTATTATGAAAATATGTCATTATGTATTCAGTGATCACTGGAGTTTTGAGCATCCTTATGGGAGTCAATCATGCCAGAACATCACATCATCTAATACTACACTGACTTATTTAACTATAAAATTAGGAAGTTAAATTATAATCCATCATTTAATTAACATATTTAATATAAATGTGATGTTATGGACGATAAGAGCCTTTTGGAGTACGGTTTTAGCAGTTGATGATGTAACATCATCTCATTACTTGATTATTTAGCTATTGAAATAGATAATTACATCAGCCATAGGTTCAAGAGTTTGGTGCCATCTTGTCAGAGTTAACATAAAAGGCCAATTAATTGATTGCCAATTTAAGTTTTTAAATAAATCTTTATTCCACAAACAGAAGAGTCTGACTTCTCCATGTGGGATTTATGTATGCACCACCATGTCATTGTTCAATTATTTATCCTTATATATTAATCATTTAAATCGATGAAGATGTTGTACCTCATGACTGGAGTCTGGCCATCCTCCCTGGGAGTTAATCGTGTGGCAATATTTAATTATCTTAGTAATACTTCCTTGACCATTGCTGGAGTTTGTCTCCATCATATGAAATTTAAGTATGCAGGACTATGGAATTATTTACTTATTTCGTTATGTAAATAATGATGGTGTCATCCATTGTGGGTTTGGCTGGTGTATGATTGACACATACAGGAGATTGGTACCAGAAGCAGTGCCCAGAGAATGAGGGACACTGGGTTATCTAGTGATTACTGATTATGTAATAATATTATTTTTAATGATCGAATGATTAAACGATTTCAAAAAACTGTAATATTTCGCATCCTAACTTTCTGAGAGGTTGCAACAGAAGTGACCCATGAAGAACACTGTCAATACCGATTTTAAAAACTTAATCATTTGATAATCTCATGATCAGAGAATCTTATCTAATGAACTAGGTCGTGCTGATAACATGGCACACCACCAACAATAAATAATTCAAAATAACCATATTAGAAAGCGGGTACAGGACTAAATAGAGAACTATCAATTGAGGAATCCAAAATGACTGAAAGAATAATAAAACAGTGCTCACAATCCTTAGTCATCAGCCAAATAAAAATCTAAACAACTTTGAGAAACAATGGGATCAAGCTCCTATAAAGGTCAGAGAATGAAGAGGAGTTTATTTTATTTTCAATAAAGAGAAGAAGATTATGGTAATGGCAATCCATTGTTTTGTTTCCATTCTGGAAATGAGAAAATTGAAACACAAAAATTGATGGAAATACTTATCAATTTACTTGAATGGCATAATGATGCTTTCATTTTCATGCTTATATTACTATAGACAGGTTTTAGCTTGAGAGACTCGTAAATATGTGTAAATCAAAAAAAAAAAAAAAAAAACAGGATCCAGCTTTGTTGTTGTTTTTGTGAGAAAATCAGTGAGTGACGTTAAGTTTAGTCTATGGGTGGGTATGCTAATTTTAGCATGTAGAAAGTGCTCTAGAATGTGACAGAATGTTTGATCATAAATATTGTCTGGAAACCCAGCTTGCATTCTATATCCTGGTATCATGGGCCATGGACCAGAGAGCAGCTTACATAAAGTGTTATCATGGCACACTACAATCTCCCAACAACACTATCCCCTAAATTTTTTAATGATGGCATGTGATTTGCCTCAGTAAGTCATAGCCATATCACTGAAAGTTGGCCAACAACTTTCACTGGTTACCCATTTCAAGATTACCTAACATAAGAGAACATAGTCCGTGGAGAAACAGTTCAAAGACTTCTGTTTATGAATGGTCTCTCTCTCCTAAGAAGTAATATAATGGTTTAAATGATAATAAGACTCACAATTATTCATCAAAAGGTGAGTTTTCCATTGTCAACTTCATTTAGGAAGGTGATAATACATTTGTTAGAGTAGACTTAGGGATGATTGGATCTTTTTTGAGGCAGCGTTGTTCCCGAGTCTGGTTTGGAGCTACCTTAGGGTCGTTAATGATGTTACATCAACTCATTGTTTGATGGTTTAGTTATATAAAACAATGATTATATCATCCATGACACCTGGAGATTGTTGCCACCTAGTGGGGTCAAGTGTGGCAGATCATCTAATTATATAATTAATGTATTTAAATTGACAAATCCTGTTAATACCCAAGATAATGTAAAGATTTGTATATTTATGTAAACCAATAATCCTCTATTCTATGAAGAGTCCTGTAAAGCTCCCTCTTCAGGAGTTATAATGCAATATCATCATATTTTATGACTGATTGTTTGAATTGATGAAGATGACATCTTTCATGACTGGAGTCTGGCCAGTCTTTCCTTCCAGTTAAAGGCTACGTCACCTCTTTATAGTGACAGTTATCTATTACTGACTTATTTAATTATTTAAATCATTTAATCGATGGACAATGACATCATTGATTCTGTTTAGGGTGCAAATTTCTATCAGGGACAAGGATAGGAAGGTTGTAGACATGGACACAGCAGTTTCTGGATGACCTATGCATGACCCAGAGTACTAGGGATGCTGCTGTGCCAGGTGTGGGCCCATCATCTCAGGTCCTGCCACAGCACAACAGAGATTCAGGAGCTGGTGATGATGTCAGGCCAACAGAGTTCATTAGACAAGACAGTACAATTATCTCTTTATTAACTTATGGAATTTTAAAAAGCAATGAAGACAGCATACTTTATCATGTCCAGCATGCCTGCCAGGAATTGATGAGACAAAAAAGTTCAATGACTTACATCTTTAAATAAGTAATTATTAAATCATTTCCACATATACTCTGTGAACCCTTGTTTGGTGCCACCGTGTATGACTCAGGTGTGACAGACGATCTAACTATCTGATTATTTCATTATTCAAATCTGCCTTTTTCTAATCCAGGATGAGTGGAGACTGGATCCACCTTTTTGGTGGTAATTGCCCCTTGTGGTGATTTCATTATTTAGTTATGTATTTATTTTAGTGAATGGTGATAGCATTTTGTTAGCTCTCTAGGAGTGTGTTGTCTTGAGGTTTGTTATCAAAATGGGAAGAGTACCAACAACAGCCATGGTGCAATGCATTCCCTCCAACAGCTTCAGGCTTGCTCAAGTTTCTTTGGGTCTTACAGTTTTCCCTTTCTTTTAATATAAACTAATACCTGCCTTATTTGGAAGAAGACGTCAGCATAATTACTTACCCATCATTGGAGAGGTCACGCAGGCCCATAACCTTCCTTTCTTAGGTTGGATATTTGCCCCCTCTCCCTTACTGTCCCTGGTGAATAGTTTGTTAGCCTCATGTGGGCAGAGGCATTTTACCTCGAGCCAAAGACAGATTCTGTCTTGTTAGAAAGTTGGCCGGGGCCTGTTTAGTGCTGTGGCAAAGTAGACCAAATGCAAGGGCTACAAACCCCCAATGATCTGCTCACAAGTTGAAGTCCTTGTAAAAGGCCTTCTGCATTGGCAAGTGTAATTCATGTTTCATAGATGTTAATGATCTTCATGGCTAAAGCATGTGTATAACTGAAAAACTCATCACTCCAGGATTTCTGGAGAAAAATGATGAATTAACACAGATATGTGTGAAAGACAGAAGAAGAAGCCGTATGAGTTCCTCACAAAAATTCAAGTGTTCCTACAGGAGATTAGTTTGTAAATTTAGTTTAAAAATGCCAATTTGTACTAGATAATATAGTGTGCTTTGGGTAGCTAAGGCTTAAGCCAAATCACCTGATAGTTGATCCACTATGCTTGCAGTATTTACCGATTGGCAGAGGGCTATGGTAGAAACTGTAGCTTCAGGGGTGAAGGCAGCACTGGAAGCCATGTTCCCAGAATCTCCTTTCCTCTCTGCTGCACACCTGGGTACGTCCGCAAGACAGCTGTTATAGTCGGCAGACCTGCTGAGAACAATTGAAACTTTCTCCAAAATTACTAGCATTTTTTACAACAATAAGAATGGAACCAGAATACAGTGCCTGAGATGAAGGTGAAATTCTTGTCCTTTGGATAAATGTGTAAATTTATAGACTCTTGATTCAAACTATAATTAGTGGTTAGGATAAAAGGCCACATATAGCTACTCAGACCTGCAGGCATCAGGATGGGTAGTTTCTTGAAGACACATCGGACCTTCTTTCTGGCTGTTACAATCACATTCCCTCCTCATATGGCGAATCAGCTACTCAGGCACCCAAACAGAGTTATCTTTGTCTTGTGGAAAGACACAAACTGACCCTTGGGCCCATACTAGAACTGGGTTGGGAGGGAGTCTAAGTGGGCAAAATCTGTCTTTATAGGGGTCCTGTGGGCACACTAGTATTCATGGAAGTCTAGTCTGAGCATAGAAAATTCTTCAGTGCACTCTCCCATGTAACAGGGTCAGGCTACCATAATGCCTGAGTCTTGCAGGTTGATTAGAGGCCAACAAGCTGTTGCATCTACTTAACAAACTTAGCCATTGATTTTTCCAAGAAGTAATGACACCAAGTCAAACACTAGAGTGGCTGCAAGTAGGTATGAACTTAATTCCTAAACTGCCAGCAGCAACTGCTGTGTCAGGAGCTCATTCCATCTTCTGGGTCTCCTTGTGCTAACAGTGAGAGAGATGCAAGCTGAAACCAATCATCTGACTCAGCAGCTCATTCCTACACTATGGAAGACAGAGACAAAGAGCTTCAGAGAAGTATCTGGGAGTATATTCCAGAGAGTAGTGGTGGAAAGGAATTGGAGGCAGGTAGGCACCTCCAAAGGTGTAAGCTTTTTAGAGCAGGAGAGAGTGAGTGACTAATTGAAAGAAGTGAGAAAATCAATTGGAAAGTACAACACAATGGAAACACTCTCTAATATCTGGAGGGCTGGACTATTTGATTGGGGTGAAATGTGAGATCAAAGAATCCAGGGAGGAACAAGAATACTGTATTAGTTCTGCTGTGTGGGCAGGAGCACAAGAGCAAAGCCTCCCTGTGCACGTAAAAGTCCTGGTGAGTGGAAAGGAAAACTGTAACCAAGAGTTTCTGATGCAATGTTTCAATAATACTGAAATAATGAATCCATACTTAACCAGAGCATAATGGTCCTGGGTTGCCCTGGAGAACAGGAAACAAGGAATCAGGTGGTGGATCTAAAAGTGGATGCCTTTGCATCTGCTCCACATCCCGGTCAAGACTCTAATGTCAGCTTTTTAAGGTCAGAGTCTGAACTGAGGTGTATTCAAATGAGAGTATGCATTAGGTACACTGAGGTTGGGGAACAGAATGGTGCTAACTGCAAAACACTGTTATGGCTGAAGCTTCACTCAACACTCCTTATCCACCTACTCAAGGAACAGATGCCTAAGGTCTCCAACCTGGCAGCTAAGAGAAAACTTCTCTATGCACACCTCCTGCTGAGTCCACCAACACCTTTAAACTCCACCCCACATTGTCCCTTGCCAGCAAAAAAGAAGCCAGACTCAAACAGTGCCCCCACACTCAGGGTCTCAGGGTAATTTAGGTGAAAGCCATGTGGGCTTCTATGTGTATACAAATGGTGGGATTATTTGGTTACCATTTTACAAATCCCACGCTCAAGCAGCTGTGTATCTTCTGCTTCCCTGGTCCTGTCACTTAGGCTATAGGAACCACTAAGAACCTCTAGTGGACCCACCATTTAGAGGGGGGTGTTCTTGTAAATCCAGGTTTTCTGCTCAGATCATCTCATGAATTTATTTATTATGTAGTGCCTTTGGTTCTGTGTATATGAACAGAATGTTGAGAACCATGGGGTAAACCTCTCTCGATCGCAACCTGTCTGTAACTCTCTCACTACCCCACCATCTATTTCTCACTCCCTTTCCACATTTCTGTCTCTCACTTCTCTCTTCTATGTTGCAGATCAAATCAGAAGGGCAGGGACTGCATCCTTCTAAGCTGGAACATCTCTGCAGTTCTTTATTATCATCCGTGTAAGTTGTTCCCCAATACTACCTAATATATCATTTGTATTCTATCTAGTGAACTTACTAACAGATAATCTCCACATGAATTAGTTTTATTATTAAGACTAAAGTCAATTGCTCTTATTATGTTTAGGTATGTTTCTATTATCTCTGATCTCTCCAAGACATTTATCATGAAAGGGTGTTGAAATAATTTCGAAGGATTTTCTGCATCTAGGGAGATAATCATATGGTTTTTCTTTTTTTTGTTTGTTTATATGGTGGATCACATTGATAGATTTTCATATGTTAAACCATCCCTGTATTCCAGGGATGAAGCCTACTTGGTCATGGTGGATGATTTCTCTGATGTATTCTTGAATTCGGTTTGCAAATATTTTATTAAGTATTTTTCATAGATGTTCATCAGGGATATTGGTCTGTAGTTTTCTTTCTTAATTGTGTCTTTGTGAGGCTTGGGTCCCAAGGTTAATGTGGCCTCATAAAAAGCGTTTGGCAATGAACCTTCTGTTACTATCACGTGGAACAGTTTGAGGAGTATTGTTATTAGTTCTTCCTTGAATGTCTGGTAGAATTCTGCATTGAATCAATCTGACCCTGGACATGTTTTGGTAAAGGTCTTGGAGAGATCAGGGATAACAGGAACATACCTAAACATAATAAGAGCAATATACAGAAAACCAACTGCCAACATCAAAATGAATGGAGAGAAACTTAAGCCAATTCCTCTAAAATCAGGAACAAGACAAGGCTGTCCTCTCTCTCCATATTTCCTCAATATCACACTAGAAGTTCTAGCTAATGGTATAAGACAACAAAAGGAGATCAAGGGGATCCAAATATTGAAAGGGAGAAGTCAAAGTGTCGCTATTTGCAGATGATATGATAGTTTACATAAGCGACCCAATAAACTCTACCAGGGAACTCCTACAGCTGATAAACACCTTCAGCAAACTAGCAGGATACAAGATAAACTCAAAAAATCAGTAGCCCTACTTTTTTTCAGATGACAAAGGGACAGAGAAAGAAATCAGAGAAACATCACTCTTTATAATAGCCACAAGCCACAAGCAACATAAAGTATCTTGGTGTAATGCTTACCAAACAAATAAAAGACCTATATAATGAGAAATTTGTGGCTCTAAAGAAAGAAATTAAAGAAGATACCAGAAAATGGAAAGATCTTCCACGCTCTTCAATAGGTAGGATAAACATAGTAAAAATGACAATCTTACCAAAAGCAATCTACAGATTCAATGCAATCCCCATTAAAATCCCACCACAATTCTTCACCAACCTTGAAAGGATAATAATCAACATTATATGGAAAAACAAAAGGCCCAGAAACACTAAAACAACCCTATACAACAAAAGAACTTCAGGAGGCCTCACCATTAATGACTTTAGCTCTACTACAAAGATATAGTTCTGAAAACAGCCTGGTATTGGCATAAAAATAGACAAGTAGAACACTGGGATCGAATTGAAAGTCCTGATATTAACCCACACACCTATGAACATATGATTTTCGACAAAACAGCTAAAATTATGCAATGGGGCAAGGACAACATCTTCAACAAATGGTGCTGGCAAAATTGGATGAGGGTGTGTAGAAGACTGCAGATAGGCCCATGTATGTCGCCATGCACAAAACTCCAGTCCAAAAGGATCAAAGACCTCAACATCAATCCAGCCACATTGAACCTCTTAGAAGAGAAAGTAAGAGGTACCCTTGAATAAATTGGTATAGGAGACCGCTTCCTGAACATAACTCCAGGGGCACAGACACTGAGAGAAAAAATTAGTAAATGGGACCTCTTCAAACTTAGAAGCTTTTGTAAGGCAAAGGACACAGAAGGCAAGACCAAATGGCAGCCCACACACAGGGAAAAGATTTTCACCAATCCTATATTTGACAAAGGGCTGATCTCCAAAATATAGAAAGAACTAAAAAAACTAGTCAACACAACACCAAATAACCCTATTAAAAAATGGGGTAGAGAACTGAAGAAAGAATTCTCAATAGAGGAAATCAAAAGGCTGAAAGACACTTAAGAAAATGCTCCACATCCTTAGCTATCAGGGAAATGCAAATCAAAACAAAGTTGAGATACCATCTTACTCCTGCCAGAATCTTACTCCTACTAAAATTAGAAACAATGATGACTCATGTTGGCAAGGATGGGGAGAAAGGGGAACACTCCTCTACTGCTGGTGGGAGTGCAAACTCATACAGCCATTTTGGAGATCAGTATGGCAGTTCCTCAGGAAAATGGGAATTAGTTTACCACAGAACCTGGCAATCCCCTCTTATGCATATACCCAAAGGATTCACATCCATGCAACAAAGACATCTGTTCAACTATGTTCATAGCAGCACTATTTGTAATAGCAAGAACCTGGAAGCAACCTAGATACCCCTCAATTGAAGAATGGTTAATGAAGATGTGGCACATCTACACAATGGAATACTACTCTGCAGAAAAAAATAATGGTATCTTGAATTTCGCAGGCAAGTGGATGGCACTTGAAGAAACCATCCTGAATGAGGTAACCCAGTCACAAAAAGAGGAACACAGTATGTAGTCACTCATATATGGATTTTACACCTAGATCAAAGGATCACCAGCCTATAGTTCACACCACCAGAGGAACTAGGATACAAGTTGTATTCTAAGAGATTCATATAAAGTCCCTCAAAGAACTGGTAATGTACAAGTCCCCCCAGAGCTCAGAGGAAGTAGGCGGGGCAGTGAATGAAGAGAGAATTATTAGAAAATGACGGGGAGGAACGGAAAACGTGCAACCAGGAAGATTGAGCCTGGTTAGGAATAGAAGACAGGAGAGAGAGAGAAAGAGAGAAAGAGAGAGAGAGAGAGAGAGAGAGAGAGAGAGAGAGAGAGAGAGAGAGAATATAAAATAGGGAGCCAATATTGGTTTGAAGATAAAATTGAACACAAAGAAAGGTCTAGAGAACTACAAGACTGGTGCTAACTAACAATTTGAGCTTCTGTGGAAAGGCTATCATAAATGTCATATCCAGAGAGTGAGAGCAACAACTAACTTATCCTTGGAGATCTCAAATGATGCCTGTTGGAAACAGAAGCAAATACTCATACATAAACACTGAGTCGAAATAGAACTCAGATGCAGAGCGAGAGGACAAGACCAGGCAGCCGAAGCACATGGAGGCAGCTTACCTGAACAAGGAGGAGCTAACGGACCACCAGACTGATAGCTGAGAAGCCAGCATGGGACTGACTCAGGCCCCCCTGAATATGGGTCTCAGCCAGAAGGACTGAGCAGTCTAAGGGACCTCAGGCATTGGAGCCAGGATGTATTCCTGGAGCACAAAAGAAATTTGCAAACACATCCCCCATGGAGGGATAACTGCCTTAATCTAGAGACAAGAGAGAAGCCCTTGTCCCTACTTCACATTAACTGTCAGACCTACATGACCCAAACTGGATGAGGGGAGGGTGGTTAGAGTGCAAGTGAGATGGCAGAGAGGGTAAAATGGAGGGATGGAGTGAGAGAGGTTGGGAGGGAGGGAGGGAGAGGGAACTGGATCGACATGTAAAATAATAAATTAAATTAAAAAATGCTTTGACTGCAAAATTTAAGTTGAAGGACAAGTTACTGGGGAAAAGGATTTCTATTTTTGTTTCTACAGATAATGAAACGATGTGCATTCCTTCCAGACTAATTTTGTTTGATCACGCCAGACCGCCTGAAACATAGTACAAAGTGATCCTACATTCAAAACACCTGCACAAAACAGCCCTACAGACTACAGCCAGGAGGATATCTGAATCTTCTTCGAATCCCCCATGACAGCGCCCCTTACCAGCAAGAAGTAGTTTGGAAAGAACGATGCCCAAATTCCCAAATTTTGTTTATAAATGTTTGTTTTCATTTAATTGGACTTTGTTATTTAAAATGAAATAAAATAATAAAACAAAACAAAAAATGGCTGTGATTGCTGCGTTGTGTTGGTTTGAATGTGATTACACCTTTAATCTCATAGGGAATGGCAGTAGTAGAAGGAGGACCTTTGTTGCATTGATTTTGGCATTTTGAGAAGAAGAGTGTCACTGGTCATGGGTTTTGGGGTTTCCTATGCTTTGGATATGGGCAAGTATATAAGATGTCTTACTGAGGCCTGCATATCAAGATGTAGCCAGCACCATATTCTTCTTCAAAGCATGCTCCCTGCTATGATGAAAATTGACTCAATTTCTGAAACTATGAGCCAATCAAATTAAGCGTTTTCTTTGTAAAATTTGTGGGGGATATCTTTCTTGCAAGGAGAGTGATGAGTATTTCATCCCTGATTGTCACTGGCCAGGTTTGGAATCCCTGACTGGGAGAGTTTTACTGAGGAGGCAGAGACAGGTTGATCTCTGTGAGTTTGGGACCAGGCTGTTCTACAAGAGCTAGTTCCAACACCACCTTAAAAGTCACTGAGAAACCCTGTCTTGTGAAACAACAAGAAAAAGTATTGTGGTGGTCTTAGAATAAAAATCCTAACTAATATAGAATCAGTGATTTTCTTCTTTAAATGTTCAGGGTGTATTAAATCCTGTCATGTGAATGAAGATAGACCAGATTTGTAGGATAAAATTTGGAAGTTATATTGACCTGGGTGTAGCCAATGGTGTGATGTCCTTGAGATTTCCATTGATCACAGCTACTCCTGCCTTTGCTGCCTAGTACTGGGAAGAAAATCCTACAATTTCTTTAGGAAAAGGCTTTGAGTGTTCATTAAGAAGGAAATAAAGGTTACCTATTGACTGTTTTCCAATTCCCCTGGCAAATGACCTCAGGGTGTAGGCACAGTGCAGAAAGAGGTGGGAGAAGGAAGGAACGTGTGCAATTTCTTGCCTTCCTTTGGTGGAAATATCAGAGTGGAGCCTATAATCAATTGTAGATGGTTCAAACAATGTTAGACTGGCCATTTCTTGGTGTCCATAGACAAGGACAGTCAATATTCTTGATAAAGTACTGATGTGATAATGAAACCAAATTGCTGACTTTTGTATAGAAGATTCAATGAAATCCACAGCCCCATAGCATGGTCAGTGTGTAAGCTTCAGAGCCTAGCTCTCATTTCTGCAGGGACAGAAAGGGGAACATGTGCCCTGTGTTGACCAGGGCAATGGCCCATTTTCTTCTTATCCTCCCTGAGTGCAGGTTTCTTTGGGTGAATAAAATCTCTGTGTCCACACTGGGCTGTGGTGATGCACAACTTTTTTATTCAAGCACTTGAGAGGGAGAGGCAAGAAGCTCTATGTGAGTTTGAGGCCAGTATGATTTTCAAAGAGAGTTCTAGTGTAGGTCCCAAACATAAAGAGACACCCACCCAAACATAAAGAGACACCCTGCCTTGAAAACCAGAAGAAAAACCAAAGGATAACACAAAACAAACAAACCAAAAGGAAAGAAATATCAGAGTTCAATATGAATGACACGGTTTCTTTTGGTTTGTGTTGGGAACATCCAACGAAAAAATGAAAGTTTGCATATGGAATTTATGAATATTGCATTCCACATTCAGATTTGTCTTTATGTGTCACACACAGTTTATAATTCAGTGGAAATAGGTCATTAGAGTCATCTTTCAGCAATACATGATCACAGCTCTTTTAAATTTCCACACTCACTAACTAACATAGCATGTTTCAGGAAAGTTGAGTTCCTGGGAAAAAAGGAATTTCTTATCTGCTCTTTTCTCAAGTATGCATGGTGTTTAGTGGGTGGACAGGTCCATGGCATTATACAGGGCCTTGGTCGGAAGCAGAAATTAAATCATTCTTCTGTATTAATTTTTGTGAGGTCATCATAGGGCTGGTTTTACCTTAAACCACAAGGAGCCTTAGAGTTTGCAGAAGCATAGGAAGATATTACCCCCATTTTTAGAGAGAGCTCTAAACCATGAGGTATCTCTGTTGGGAAAAATGTCAGTACCTGGAAGGTCAGAAGCAAAAAAGAGCGAGCATTCTTCTGAATTAATTTGGTGGGAATTGTGAATTCTTTTTATTTAAGATCTAAACAACTAGCATGATGGGTAGCTGGTTAACATTGGTCAAGATCTCAGTTTTCCTGGCTTAGTTTCCTGTGGTGTTTTGATAAAAAGTTGATTATATTTTCCAGCTTTTGTTCTTTTCTTTGTCTCTGCATCTCCCCTTTATCCTTTCCCAAATATTGTATACCTTCTTGATAACCATACATTTGTTGTAAATATTAAGGTCACAGTATGTCAAAGTATGACCTGAATGTTTCCGAGATTTCCTCAGTATCTTTTGTTATGTTCCCATTTTCATTTCTGATTTTGTGAATTTGCATGTTCTCTCTGCTTTTTCTTTAGATTGGATAAAGTTTTCTCTAGGTTGTTGATTTTCTTGAAAAATCAACATTGTTTCCCTGTTTTCTGTTTTATTGATTTCAACCCTCAAATTTATTATTTTCCGGTGTCTACTCCTCTAGGGTGAGTGTGCTTCTTTTTGTCCTAAGGCTTTCATTTTGTGTGTTAATCTCTATTGTGACTATCTTCTGTTTTGTTTTGTTTTGTTTTTTCATATGGGCACATAGAGCAATGAACTTCTCTGGTACCACTGCTTTCAAGGTGTCCCATTATTTCGGGAATGTTGTGCCCAAATTCTTGTTGAATTTTAGGATGTCCTTAATTTCTTCATTTCTTCTTTGACTCAGGTATGGTGCAATTGAATATTGTTCAGTTTCCATGAGTTTGTAGGGTTTCTGCAATTTGTATCGTTGTTGTACTCCAATTTTAAAGCATGCTGGTTATATAAGATACAGGGGACTATTCCAATTCTCTTGTATCTGTTGAGGTTTGTTATTCCACCTACTATTTGGTCGATTTTAGAGAAGGTTTTATGGGGAGCAGAGAAGAAGTTATATTCTTTTGTGTTTGGATGGGACGTTCTATACATGTCTGTTAAACCCAAATGAGACAAAACATCTGTTAATTCTTTTATTAGTTTGTTAACTTTGTGACTAGTGGTCCTGTCTAGTGGTGACAGTGGTGTGTTGAAGTATCCCAATATAAGGGTGTGAGTTTTAGTAGCGTTTCTTTTATGAATGTGGTTGCCTTTGTATTTGGATCATAGCTGTTCAGAACTGAGACTTTGTGTTGATGCATTTGTCCTGTGATGGATACAGAATGACTGTTTTCATCTCTTTTGATTAATTTTGGTTGGAAGTCTAACTTGTTAGATTTTAGGATAGACACACCTGTTTGCTTCTTGGGTCGATTTGATTGGAAGATCTTCCTTAGCCTGAGGTAATGTCTAGATTTGAAGCTTAGCAGTGACATGGATTCTGTCTTCATATCCACTCTGTTAGCCTGTGTCTCTTTACAAGCAAGTTAAGACCTAATGTTCAGGGAGTGTAGGACCATGGATTGTTAATGCTTGTTTGTTTTAGATTTGTTGTTGGCAGTGGTATTGTGAATTTATTAGTCCTGCTTTTCCCTTGATTTGGGGTAAAGTGGATTATCTTTTCCCTATGTCTTTGTGAGCATAGTTAACTTCCTTGGGTTGGAGTTTTCCTTCCAAATCTGTCTGTATGGCTGGATTTGTAGATATGTATTGTGAAAATCTGGCTTTGTCATTAAACATTTTGCTTTTCCATCAATAGTGATTGAGAGTTTTGCTGGGTATAGTAGCCTGGGCTGGCATACGTGGACTCTTTGTACTTGTAGAACATCTGTCCAGGACCTTCTCACCTAGAAGCTTTCCATGGAGTAGTCAGGTGTAATTTTCATAGGTCTGCCTTTATATGTTACCTGGAAGTTTTCCTTCACTGCTCTTAATGTAACTTCTTTATTTGTATGTTAGATGTTTTGATTATTATATGTCGAGGGGTCTTTTTTGGTGTTTGGTATGCTCATTGTACTTTCATGGGCATGTCCTTCTTCAGATTGGGAAGGTTTCCCACAATGATTTTTTGTTGAATATGTTTTTGTCACCATTGACAAAATGGGCTTCCTCACCTTCCTCTATACCTATTATTCTTAGGATTGGCCTTTTCAAGGCGTCCCACATTTCCTGGATGTTTTGTGTTAAGGATTTGTTGGATTTATGATTTTCTTTGGGCAATGAATCTATTTACTCTACTTTATCTTCTGTGCTTGAGATTCTCTCTTCCATCTCTCGAATTCTGTTGGTTATGCTTGCATCTGTAGTTCCTGATGGTTTACCCAGTTTTTCTATTTCCAGCATTCCTTCAGTTTACATTTTATTTATTGTCTCCATTTCCGTTTTCAAGTCTTGAACTATTTCCTTCACTTGCTTAATTGTTTTTTCTGGCTTTCTGCACTTTCTTTAAGAAATTTTTTCTTTTTTTCCCATTTTTTTTTTGTTTGTTTTTCTTCCATTTCTTTAGAGGTATTTTCTCACCTCATCTTTCAGGGCCTCTATCATTTTTATGGCAATAATTTTTAATTTGTTCTCTTCTACTTCATCTGCTTTGTTGTTTTCCAGTCTATTTGGTGTAGATTCCATAGGTTCTTCTGCTGTTATTCTTGTAGTTCTGTTGTTAGGTGTTTTATTGTATTGCCATCTTCCCATAGCTTCGTCCACGGTGTGTTTTGGTGGGTCAGAAGTTTGATGTCTGTACCTCTGGATGGTCCAATCTCTCTAGGAGGTCTCTTCACAGGCAGGGCCTGGCAATGGGGCTAAAAGTTCAAATTCCAGCAGAAGACTGGTGATACAAGTCAAAGATTTCAAAAGGCTGGGACCCAGGTTGTTCTTTAAGCTGATAGGCAGATCTAGCCTGGGCCTAGCATTCTCCAGCTGAAGCCTCTTTGGCAGGGGCCCTACAATGGGGGTCAAGGATCCACCCAGCAGGAACTCAGAATGGTCCCATGGAGAAAGGTGATTCTCTGGGTGGGGCCCAAAAATCCATTAGAGGATTCTAGCCAAGGCCTGGCAATGCTGGGCTGATATTCTGGATGTTTCTGCATCGATAGGCTGATCAAGCTGGGACCTGGCACTCTTCAGCTGAGATCTCTTTAGCAGAGGCCCTGCAATGTGGGCCTTTTCACTCATTACTTTAACAATGTAAAAAGCTTCATTGAGAGATTGATTCCTCTAAATCTGACCCTACACAGTTGCTTCATATTACATAAAGCAATGCATATTGGAGGAAACTGTTAAGACTTTAAACACATAAGTACCTGGGTTACAGGAATGAGTGCTCACAATATTGTATATTCACAGGTGAAAATATGTTTGGTTTAAGATTTGATTTAATTTTAATTATGTAATGCCAGTGCATGGATTTGTATTTGCTCACACTTGTTCCCAACAATATCAGCCTCTTGAGTTATTCTTGTAGCAGGAACTACAGAATTTTGTTATAATCCTGACATAGGTCCTGGCTATGAATGTTCCATAATATTTCTCATCCATATCTCTAACCCTGTCTCTATCCTTCCTCTATCATCTTGATATGAAGTGATAGGGAAGAGCTCATGAAAGAGGAAAGCAAAATCATGCAAACAATTTGGTGAAGATTTTAGCCATCATACTTTTCTTTAATTTCAATAATCAAAATGTTTTTTTTTTTTTTTTTTGTGGAGCATGGTTCTTATTAAGTTCACTACACCCAAGATAAATTACAAACTGGTCAGCCCTTCTGATGTAAGCTTCAACCCAACAGAGAGACAGACAGAGAGAGACAGAGAGAGAAAGAAAGACAGCATGAGGAGAGAGAGGGAGAGGAAAGAGAGATAATGGGAGCAAGAGAGATGTCAACCCAAGGTTCTCCACCTTCTGGTTTCAAACTCTGTACCAAAGTATACAGCATATAAGACTGGGGAAGAAACCAACCCTATTACTGGTGTCTATGCTTGAAGCTCTGATTGGCTACCAAAGCCTGAGTTACTAAATGAGGACTAAATGAACAGAAAAGACACAGAACTTGAGGACAGGTTTGGATCAGGACTACAAAACATTCTAAACTCTTTGTATAGATACAAAAGCCTTGGTTCCCACACAACAACCCAGCCTGACTGGGTATGCAGATATTGGTTTAAGTATGGCTTCTTACTTCTTCCCAGGGATGATATGGAGAGGATGGGTTCAGGATATGGTGGGATTGCTTTTAGCAGGAGGTGTGGTTTACACGGTTTCCATTAGCTGCCATCCTGTAGATCATCGGCACCCATTTCTTGAGAGATGGACAAAGCAAGTTGTGTAAAGCTTCAGACGTAACATTGAGCTGCATTTGAGAGAGGATGGTTTAAGTCCTGGCAGTGTTTGGTAGCACTGTTCCAAGCCCTGCCCTCAGGGTGTCAAGGGGGGGGCCCTTCCCTGGATTCATCTCACTTCAGAATTCACACTTGAAAGGCCTGCCTTTGTGTCCCCAGAGTAGTTAAAAGATACAAGGTTTCCCGAGATAATTGGGAGCATTGGGTGAGAGGAGGGAGAGTTAGGAGAAAGAAAATGTGACAAGAGAATGAAAGAGGAGAAAAAGAGGCATCAAGAAGACTGAGTTTTGGAAAGAATAGAGGAGAGCAACAAAAGAGATACCATATTAGATGGAGATATAATAGGTGGTAAGAGAAATCTGGCACTAGGAAAATGTCCAAAGATCTACAAGGATGACCCCAAATAAGAATATAAGCAATAGTGGAGAGGCTACCTTTAAAACAGTTCCATTTAATGAGATCGATATCTACCTTATAGGATAGTCTAGAGCCTGCATCCAGTAGTTGACAGAAACAGAAGCAGACACCCACAGCTAATCACTAAGTGGAACTCCTGGAATCCAGTTTCAGAGAGAGAAGAGTGATAACTACAGGGGTAAAGACCAGGTTGGAGATAAATTAAAACCCCTAGAAGTGCATCTCATTTAGAAGGCCTAGTAAGTCTAAGGGACCTCTGTCAGTGGAATCAGGATGTATCCCTTATGTATGAAAGTCTCCAGGAGCCCATTCCCCATGGACATATACTCACTCAGCCTAGAGACATGGAGTTGGGCCTTGTCCCTGCTGCAAATGACTTTGGAGTTGGCCCAGACATGAGAGGGAGATGGAATCGAGATGGATATGTAAAATAATTTTGATTCAATTTTAACAGAATTCCTTAAAAGTAAGAAAAGGAAATAAGGTAGTATCAATACATTAGCTAACATTTGCTGGTGTCATGTCCCTGAAGACTCAGAGCTTTGGGCAAGTTTATGGACAATGTCCTGAAGCAGTCGCAGACTAACTTTGAATGTGTTACGAACACCTTACCCCAGGGACCACTTTCATCTTGGGTGACTATGAAATCCTGAAATTCCTACCTCCAATCTCTAAGAAGAATTACTAAAGGCATCTGCCAACATGACTGGCTTCATGGCTTCAAGTTCACTTAGTGAGACATTAGAATGATGTGATAAATAACATGAAGAATTACACTTAACTGTATAAAAAGCCTCTTATCACAGTGAACCTGGCTGTCACCATTAGCAGTAATAGACAGAACCCTTCCAAGGCATTTGGTGAGTTTTAACACACTAAACAATAAAGAAAATTAATATTTCCCATATTTGGAGACAATGGACGTTGAGAAAGAAAACCTGCACTTGATGGGTACCATGTACTGTTACCGAAGTTAAGACCAGAGACTGTTGTTTGCCTACACTAACAACCAGGCTCAGTTGTGTGACTCAAGTATGACAGACGATCTAACTATCTGACTATTTTATTATTCAAATCTCTCTTTTTCTACTCCAGGAAGAGTAGAGTCTGGATCCACCTAGTTGGTGTTGAATTGTATCTTGTGAATTCTTTCTTTCTTTCTTTCTCTCTCTCTCTCTCCTTCCTTTCTTTCTTTCTTTCTTTAAATCAATGTTGATATCATTTTGTTATCTCTCTAGGGGTGAATTATGAGAAACTATCTCTTTAATCATTCACTTTTTGTTCAAATATCTGATTAAGAACTCAATGACCCTTCAGTATTGAGCAATCATTTAGGCTTCACACATAAAACACCATCCACTTGTTTAATGATTATTCATTTAATTATGAAAATCTGGCATTACATATTCAGTGATCACTGGACTTTTGAGCCTCCTTTGGGGAGACCGTTGTACCAGACCATCACATCATCTAATACAACACTTACTTCTTTAACTGTTCAAATACAGGTAACGTTATGGAACATAAGAAACTATCTCTTTATTCATTCATTTTTTGTTCAAATCTCTGATTAAGAACTCAATGTCTCTTCAGTATTGAGCAATCATTTAGGCTTCACGCATAAAACACCATCCACTTGTTTAATTTGTGTTCATTTAATTATGAAAATCTGTCATTACGTATTCAGTGATCACTGGGGTTTTGAGCCTCCTTTGGAGAGATCGTTGTACCAGACCATCACGTCATCTAATACTACACTTACTTCTTTAACTGTTAAACTAGGAAATTAAGTAATAATTCATCATTTAATTTACATATTTCAAATACAGGTAACGTTATGGAACATAAGTCCCGTTTGGAGTCAAATTTTGGGAGTTGATGATGTAATATCATCTCATTACTTCATCATTTAGCTATGTAAATAGAGCTTTACATCAGCGATAGGTTTAGGACTGTGGTGCCATCTCATCAGTGTTAATATAAAAGGCCCACTAATTAATTTTCAATTTAATATTTTAAAAACATCATGATTCCAGTAAGAAATAAGTCTGACTACTCCATGTGGAATTTAATTATGCACCACCATGTAATTTTTCAGTCATTTTTCATTATATATTAATTATTAAAATCGATGAAGATGTTGTTCTTCTTGACTGGAGTCGGGCCAAACCTCCATGGGAGTTAATCACGTGGCATTATTGAATTATCTAAGTACTACTTCCTTGATAATCACTGGAGTTTGGTTCCATCTTTTGAAAGTTAAATATGGAGGACTATCCAATTATTAACTTATTTGATTGGGTAAGTAATGATGGTGCCATCCGTCAGTTGGCTGCTGTGGCACTGACACAGCAGGAGACCGGTACCAGAAGCAGTGGCCAGAGAATGGGAAACACTGCCTTATACAGTGATTACTGATTATGCAATAGTAGATTTTTAACAATCGAATGATTACACGATTTAAAAAAAAGAATGTACTGTTGTGCATCTTAAGTTTCTGAGAGGTTGCAACAGAACTGACACATAAAGGACACAGTGACCACCTATTTTAAAAATGGAATAACTGAATAATCTCCTGATCAGGGAATCTCATCTAATGAACTCCGTTGGGCTGTTAACATGACACACCAACAACAATTAACAACTCTAAATAACCATATTAGAAAGCAGGGTACAGGACTTAATAGAGAACAGTCAATTGAGGAATCCAAAATGACTGAAAGAAACATAAGACACTGCTCAAAATCCTTAATCACCATCCTAATGCAAATCTAAACAACTCTGAGAAACCATGGGATCAAGCTCCTCTATAGGTAAGAAAATGAAGCAGAGATTATTTTATTTTCAATAAAGGGAAAAGGATTATAGTAGAGGCGATTAATTGTATTGTTTCCATTATAGAAATTAGAAAATTGAGCATAGAAAACAGGTTTAAAATACTCATCATTGTACTTGAATGGCAAAATGATGCTTTCGTTTTCATGCTTATGTCTCTAAAGGCAATTTGTAGCTTGAGAGACTGGTAAATATGTAGATCTCAAATGAAAGAGCCTTGCTTTGTTTTTGTGAGAAATACAGTGAGGCTGTAAGGTTAGCTCATCGGTGGGTATACTCCTTTAAGCATGTGGGAGGGGCACTAGAATGTGACAGAATGTTGGTTCATAAATGTTGCCTGGCAACCCTGTTGCATTCTGTATCCTGGTATCATGGGCCAAGGACCAGAGAGCAGCTTCGAGAAAGTGTTATCATGGGACATTACAGTTTCTCAAGGTAACTATCTCCTAAAACTTTTAATGACAACATTTGATTCGCATAAACAAGACATAGCCACACCTGTGGAGGTGTGCCTACAGCTTTTACTGGTTACCAAATTCAAGATTACCCAGTCATCAGAGAATGTAGTCTGTGGAGAAACAGTTCAAATACTTCTGTTTATGAATACTCTAGCTCCTAAGAAGTCAAACTATGGAACAAAAGATAATAAGACTCACAATTATTCATCGAAATGTGAGTTTTCCATTGATGACTTCCTTCAGGAAGGTGATAATCCATTTGTTAGAGTAGACTTTGTGATTATTGGATTTCAGTCCATCTCTTTTGAGGCAGCCGCCCAACATTAAATATGTGATATCGTCTAAAAACGCTGCATATACAACGACAGTTCAGCATTTAAACATGTTACTACTCTGCTCTGCGATTAAATAAGGGATGAACCTGGGAGTTTCCCACAATCATGTGGGAGTCAATAGAGAGTCAATTGTGTGGAGTATGGCAGATCATTTCATCCTCTGATTATGTTGTTATTTGATTATTAAAATAGGACATTAGAAAATCCATGATATGTGGATTGTGGTGACTCGATGTGGGAGGCAATTATTATAGACCATCTTAATGTCAATTATGTAGTTAAAATATTTAAATTTATCACGACCGCATTGTTCATGAGCCTGATTTGGAGCCACCTTAGGGAAGTGGATGATGATACATGAACTCATTATTTGATTATTTCATTATATAAAACAATGATTATATCGTCCATGACACCTGGAGTCTGGTGCCACGGATCATCTAATTACATAATTAATGAATGTAAATTGACAATCTGTGTTAATCCCCAAGGTACTGTAAATATTTATATAGTTATGTAAACAACAATCCCTGATTCCATGAAGATACCTGTAAAGCCCCCACTTGTGGAGATAATGTGCAATATCTTCACATTGTATGATTCATTGACTCAATTGATGATGATGACATCCTTCATGACTGGAGTCTGGCCATGCTTCCCTGCCATTAGCATGCTATATCCACTATTTATTGTGACAGTTAGCTATTAGTGACTTATTTAATTCTTTAAATTATGTAAACGACAGACAGTGCCATCACCAATTAAGGTTAGGGTGCAAAACTCTGTCAGGGACAAGGTTAGGAGTGTTGTAGACATGGGCAGAGCATTTTCTGAATGATCTATGCATCTTCCAGAGTACGAGGGCTGCTGGGTTATTGAGTCCTGAAGGTTGCACGGTGTCCTCTGAGATGTACAAGGACTTCACCAAGGCCGGCACGGTGGTCTGGCTGTCGACTACCAGTTCTTCCTCCACATCTTCACATCGGTTGTGATCTACCATGAGAAGAAGGAGTGGCACTAGGAGGTCAGCACCATCACCGGGACCTGACAAAAGGATGACGACTCAGAACACGGGAGAACATCTCTCTCTCAGCTATGCTATTGATGCCCCTGCTGCAGCCATCTTGTCAGCTGTTATAAACATTGTGGCTACTACTGCTCCGCCAGGATTGGGCCCACTATCTCACGTCCTGCCGCACCACAACAGACATTCAGGCCGCTTGTGCTGAGGTCAGGCCAAAAGAATTCATCAGGCAAGACAGTATGATTATCTGACGATTAACTGATGGCCTGCTAAATATGCGTGATGACAGCATACAGTTTCATACCTGGCAAGTCTGCCCAGGAATTGATGATACAAAAAAATGTCAATGGCTTACATATTTAAAGATGTAATTATTAAATTCTTTCATATATAATCTGTGATCCCTGAAGTTTGGCACCACCTTGTGTGACTCAAGTGTGACAGACGATCTAACTATCAGATTATTTCATTATTCAAATCTGTCTTTTTTCTACTTCAGGGAGAGTGGAGTCTGTATACACCTTGTTGGTGTTAAATTGTATCTTGTGAATTCTTTCATTCTTTCTTTCTTTCATTCTTTCTTTCTTCCTTTCTTTATTTAAATCAATGTTGATATCATTTTGTTATCTCTCTAGGGGTGAATTATGAGAAACTATCTCTTTATTCATTCATTTTTGTTCAAATCTATGATTAAGAACTCAATGCCTCTTCAGTATTGAGCAATCATTTAGGCTTCACGCATAAAACACCATCCACTTGTTTAATGTTTATTCATTTAATTATGAAAATCTGTCATTATGTATTCAGTGATCACTGGAGATTTGAGCCTCCTTAGGGGAGACCATTGTACCAGACCATCACGCCATCTAATACTACACTTACTTCTTTAACTGTTAAACTAGGAAATTAAGTAATAATTCATCATTTAATTTACGTATTTATAAACAGGTAATGTTATGGACCATAAGTCCCGTTTGGAGTCAGATTTTGGTAGTTGATGATGTAATATCATCTCATTACTTCATCATTTAGCTATGTAAATAGATCTTTATATCAGCGATAGGTTTAGGACTTTGGTGCCATCTCATCAGTGTTAATATAAAAGGCCCACTAATTAATTTTCTATTTATTTTTGTAAAACATCATTATTCCAGTAAGAGATCAGTCTGACTACACCATGTGGGATTTAAGTATGCACCACCATGCCATTGTTCAATCATTTTTCATTATATATTAATTATTAAAATCGATGAAGATGTTGTTCTTCTTGACTGGAGTCGGGCCAAAACTCCATGGGAGTTAATCACGTGGCATTATTTAATTATCTAAGTACTACTTCCTTGACAATCACTGGAGTTTGGTTCCAAAATTTGAAAGTTAAATATGGAGGACTATCCAATTATTAACTCATTTGATTGTGTAAGTAATTATGGTGTCATCATTTGGCTGCAGTGGCATTGACACAGCAGGAGATCGATACCAGAAGCAGTGGCCAGAGAATGAGAGACACTGCCTTATACAGTGAGTACTGATTACGCAATAGTAGATTTTTAATAATTAAATGATTACACGATTAAAAAAAAAAAAAAACTGTACTGTTTCGCATCATCAGTTTCCGAGATTTTGCAACAGAACTGACCCATGAAGGACACAGTGACCACCTATTTTAAAAATGGAATAACTGAATAATCTCCTGATCGAGAATCTCATCTAATGAACTCTGTCGGGCTGATAACATGACACACCACCAACAATTAATCACTCTAAATAACCATATTAGAAAGCAGGGTACAGGACTTAATAGAGAACAGTCAATTGAGGAATCCAAAATGACTGAAAGAAACATAAGACACTGCTCAAAATCCTTAACCATCATCCTAATGCAAATCTAAACAACTCTGAGAAACCATGGGATCAAGCTCCTCTATAGGTAAGAAAATGAAGCAGAGATTATTTTATTTTCAATAAAGGGAAAAGGATTATAGTAGAGGCGATTAATTGTATTGTTTCCATTGTAGAAATTAGAAAATTGAGCATAGAAAACAGGTTTAAAATACTCATCATTGTACTTGAATGGCAAAATGATGCTTTCGTTTTCATGCTTATGTCACTATAGGCATGTTGTAGCTTGAGAGACTGGTAAATATGTAGAACTCATAAGAAAGAGCCCTGCTTTGTTTTTGTGAGAAGCTCATTGAGTCTGTAAGGTTAGTTCCTCGTTGGGGATACTCCTTTTAGCATCGGGGAGGTGTCCTAGAATGTGACAGAATGTTGGTTCATAAATGTTGACTGGCAACCCTGCTTGCATTCTGTATCTTGGTATCATGGGCCAAGGACCAGAGCGAAGCTTCGAGAATGGGTAAACTTGGCACATTACAGTCTCCCAAGATAACTATCTCCTAAAAATTTGATGACAGCATTTGATTCGCCTAAGAAAGTCATACCCACACCTCTGGAAGTGGGCCTACTGCTTTTACTTTTTACCAAATTCAAGATTAACTAATCATCACTGAACATAGTCTGTGGAGAAACTGTTCAAAGTCTTCTGTTAATGAATACTCTCTCTCCTAAGAAGAAAAACTATGGAACAAAACATAGTAAGACTCACAATTATTCATCAAAAGGTGAGTTGCCCTTGTTGACTTCCTTCAGGAAGGTGACAATCCATTTGTTAGAGTAGACTTAGTGATTGTTGGATTTCAGTCCATCTCTTTTGAGGCAGCCGTCCAAAATTAAATATGTGATATCTTCTAAAATCCCTGCATATACAATGACAGTTCAGCATTTCAACATGTTACTACTCTGCTCTGCAATTGAATAAGGGATGAAACTGGGAGTTTCCCACAATCATGTGGGAGTCAACTGAGAGACAAATGTGTGGAGTATGGCAGACCATTTCATCCTTTGATTGTGTTGTTATTTGATTACTAATATCGGACATTAGATAATCCATGATCAGTGGATTGTGGTGACGCGATGTGGGAGGCAATTCTTATAGACCATCTTAATATCAATTATGTAGTTAAAATATTTAAATTTATCACGACAGCATCGTTCATGAGTCTGGTTTGGGGCCACCTTAGGGAAGTGGATTATGTTACATGAACTCATTATTTGATTATTTAATTATATCACACAATGATTATATCATCCATGACACCTCGAATCTGGTGCCACAGATCATCTAATTACATAATTAATGTATTTAAGTTGACAATCTGTGTTAATCTCCAAGATAATGTAAATATTTGTATAGTTATGTAAACAAAAATCCTCCATTCCATGAAGAGACCTGTAAAGCTCCCACTTGTGGAGATATTGTGCAATATCATCACATTGTATGATTCATTGACTCAAGTGATGATGACATCCTTCATGCTTGGAGTCTGGCTATGCTTCCTGCCAGTAGAATGCTACATCCCCTATTTATTGTGACAGTTAGCTAATACTAACTTATTTAATTCTTTAAATTTGTAAACGACAGACAGTGCCATCACCGAATATGGTTATGTTGCAAATATCTGTCAGGTACAAGGTTAGGAAAGTTGTAGACATGGCCAGAGCATTTTCTGAATGATCTATGCATCTCCCAGGGTACGAGGGATGCAGGATGATTGAGTCCAGAAGGTTTCACGGTGCCCCATGAGAAGTACAAAGACTTCACCAAGGCCCGCATCGTGGTCGGGTGTTGACTACCTGCTCTTCCTCCACATCTTCACATCACTTGAGATCTACCATGAAAAGAGGGAGTGGCACTAGGCAGTCGGCACCATCACCAAGACCTGATTAAAGATGACGACTCAGAACACAGAAGAACATCTCTCTCTCAGCTATGCTGGTGATACACCTGCTGCAGCCAACTTTTCAGCTGTTATCAACATTGTGGCTACTACTGCTAAGCCAGAATTGGACCCATTATCTCACTTCCTGGCGCACCACAACAGAGATTCAGGCGCTTGTGATGATGTCAGGCCAACACAATTCATCAGGCAAGACTGTATGATTATGTGACGAATAACTGATGGCATTTTAAAAATGTGTGATGACAGCATACAGTTTCATACATGGCAAGTCTGCCCAGGAATTGATGATACAAAAAAGGTCAATGGCTTACATATTTAAAGATGTAATTATTAAATTCTTTCATTATAAAATCTGTGATCCCTGAAGTTTGGTGCAAACTTGTGTGACTAAAGTGTGACAGACGATCTTACTATCTGATTATTTCATTATTCAAATCTGTCTGTTTCTACTCCAGGAAGAGTATAGTGTGGATCCATCATGTTGGTGTTAAATTAGACCTTGTGATTTCTTTCTTTCTTCCTTTCTTTCTTTCTTTCTTTCAATCAATGTTGATAATATTTTGTTTTCTCTCTAGGGGTGAATTATGAGAATTTATCTCTTTATTCATTTGTTTTTTGTTCAAATCTATGATTAAGAATTCAATGTCTCTTCAATGTTGAGCAATCATTTAGGCTTCACGCATAAAACAACATCCACTTGTTTAAGGTTTATTCATTTAATTATTAAAATCTGTCAATTATGTTTTCAGTGATCACTAGAGTTTTGAGCCTCCTTAGGGTCCACCGTTGTACCAGACCATCACATCATCTAATACTACACTTACTTCTTTAACTGTTAAACTAGGAAATTAAGTAATAATTCATCATTTAATTTACGTATTTAAAATACAGGTAATGTTATGGACCATAAGTCCCTTTTGGAGTCAGATTTTGGGAGTTGATGAAGTAGTATCATCTCATTACTTCATCATTTAGCTATGTAAATAGATCTTTACATCAGCGATAGGTTTAGGACTTTGGTGCCATCTCGTCAGTTTTACTATAAAAGGCCCACTAATTAATTATCAATTTAATTTTTTAAAAACATCATTATTCCAGTAAGAGATCAGTCTGACTACTCCATGTGGGATTTAAGTATGCACCACCATGGCATCAGCAGCATAGCCTCTGGACTCTATCATCTAGTATACCTAGTACTCTGTGAGATGCATAGATCATTCAGAAAATGCTCTGCCCATGTCTACAACTTTCCTAAACTTCTCCCTGACAGATATTTGCACCCTAACCATAATCATTGATGCCACTGTCAGTAAATGCTAATTGTCACAATAAATAGGGAATATAGCATTTTACTGGCAGGGAAGCATGGCCAGACTCCAGTCATGAAGGATGTCATCATCATCATCAATTGAGTCAATGAATCATGAAATGTGAAGATATTGCACATTATCTCCAAAAGAGGTTGCTTTATATTTCTCTTCATGGAATGGAGGATTTTGTTTACATAACTATACAAATATTTACATTATTTTGGGGATTAACATAGATTGTCAATTTAAATTCATTAATTATGTAATCAGATGATCTGTGGCACCAGATTCCAGGTGTCATGGACAATATAATCATTGTTTTATATAATTAAATAATCAAATAATGAGTCCATGTAACATCATCCTCTTCTTTAAGGTGGCTCCAAACGAGGCTCATGAATGATGCTGTCGTGATTAATTTAAATATTTTAACTACACAATTGATATTAAGATGGTTTATAATAATTGCCTCCCACATCAAGTCACCACAATCCACTGATCACGGATTATCTAATGTCCTATTTTAATAATCAAATAACAACATAATCAGAGGATGAAATGATCTGCCATACTCCACACATTTCTCTTTCAGTTGACTCCCACCTGATTGTGGGAAACTCCCAGGTTCATCCCTTATTTAATCACAGAGCAGAGTAGTAACATGTTGAAATGCTGAACTGTCATTGTGTATGTAGGGTTTTTAGAAGATATCACATAGTTAATGTTGGACGGCTTCCTCAAAAGAGATGGACTGAAATCCAATAATCACAAAGTCTACTCTAACAAATGGATTGTCACCTTCCTGAAGGAAGTCAACAAGGGCAAACTCACATTTTGATGGATGAATTATTGTGAGTCTTATTATCTTATGTTCCATAGTTTTACTTCTTAGGAGAGAGAGTATTCACAAACAGAAGACTTTGAACTGTTTCTCCACAGACTACATTCTCTGATGATTAGGTAATCTTGAATTTGGTATTCAGTAAAAGCTGTAAGCATACTTCCAGAGGTGTGGCTATGACTTGATTAGGCGAATGAAATTCTGTCATTACAACTTTTAGGAGATAGTTATCTTGGGAGATTGTAATGTCCCATGATACCACTTTCTCGAAGCTGCTCTCTGGTCCTTGGCCCATGATACCAGAATACAGAATGCAAGCAGGGTTGCCAGGCAACATTTATGAACCAACATTCTGTCACATTCTGGTGCCCCTCTCCCATGCTAAAAGGAGTATACTGACCAATGAACTAACCTTACAGCCTCACTGAGTTTCTCATAAAAAAAAAGCAGGGCTCTTTCTTTTTCTACATATTTACAAGTTTCTCAAGCTCCAACTTGCCTATAGTGACATAAGCATGAAAACGAAAGCATCATTGTGCAATTCAAGTACAATGAAGAGTATTTTAAACCTGTTTCCTATGCTTCAATTTTCTAATTTCTAGTACGGAAACAATACAATTAATTGAATCTAACGGAATCCTTTTCCCTTTATTGAAAATAAAATAAACTCCTCTTCATCCTCTTCCCTTTATAGGAGCTCGATCCCATGGTTTCTCAGTGTTATTTAGGTTTGCATTAGGCTGATGTTTAAGGATTTTGAGCAGTGTCTTATGTTTCTTTCAGTCATTTTGGATTCCTCAATTGACTGTTCTCTATTAAGTCCTATATCCTGCTTTCTAATATTGTTATTTAGAGTGATTTATTGTTTGCGGTGTGTCATGTTATCAGCCCAACAGAGTTCATTAGATGTGATTCCCTGATCAGGAGATTATTCAGTTATTCCATTTGTAAAATCGCTGGTCACTGTGTCCTTCATGGGTCAGTTCTGTTGCAACCTCTCAAAAACTGATGATGTGAAACAGTACAGTTTTTTAAAATCTTGCAACCATTAGATTGTTAAAAATCTACTATTATGTAATCAGTAATCAAAGTATAAGGCATTGTCCCCCATTCTCTGGGCACTGCTTCTGATTCCGATCGCCTGCTATGTCAGTCCCACAGCAGCCAAATGACAGATGACACAATCATTACTTACGCAATCAAATAAGTTAATAATTGGATAGTCCTCCATACTTAACACTCATAAGATAGAGCTAAACTCCTGTGATTGTCAAGGAAGTAGTACTTAGATTATTACATAATGCCACGTGATTAAATCCCATGGAGGAATGGCTCACTAGGTCAAGAAGAACATCATCTTCATCCATTTAAGTAGTTAATATATAATCAAAATGTTGAAAAATTACATGGTGGTGCATAGTTAAATCCCACATGGAGTAATCAGACTGACTACTCCTGGAATAATGATGTTTTTAAAATATTAAATTGATAATTATTTAGTGGGCCTTTTTCATAACACTGACGAGATGGCACCAAAGTCCTAAACCTATCGCTGATGTAAAGATCTATTTAAATAGCTAAATTATGATGTAATGAGATGATATTACATCATCAACTCCCAAAATCTGACTCCAAAAGCGACTTATGATCCATAAAATTACCTGTATTTTAAATACATAAATTAAATGATGAATTATTACTTAATTTCCTAGTTTAACGTTAAAGAAGTAAGTGTAGTATTAGATGATGTGATGGTCTAGTACAACGGTCTCCCCTAAGGAGCTCAAACCTCTAGAGATTACTGAACACATAATGACAGATTTTCATAATTAATGAATAAACCTTAAACAAGTGGATGGTCTTTTATGCATGAAGTCTAAATGATTGCTCAATACTGAAGTGACATTGAGTTCTTAATCATAGGTTTGAACAAAAAATGAATGAATAAAAAGATTGTTTCTCATAATTCACCCCTACAGAGGTAACAAAATGATATCAACATTGATTTAAATAAAGAAAGGAAGACAGAAAGAAAGAAAGGAAGGAAGAAAGAAAGAATTAAAGAAAGAAAGAAAGAATTCACAACATACAAATTAACACCAACAAGGTTGATCCAGACTCCACTCTTCCTGGCATAGAAAAAGACAGATTTGAATAATGAAATAATCAGATACTTAGATCGTCTGTCACACTTGAGTCACACAAGGTGGCGCCAAACTTCAGGGATCACAGATTATATAATGAAAGAATTTAATAATTACATCTTTAAATATGTAAGCCGTTGACCTATTTCTTTGTATCATCAATTCCTAGGCAGACATGGCAGGTATGAAAATGTATGCTGTCATCACACATTTTTAAAATGTCATCAGATAATCGTCAGATAATGATACTACTGTCTTGCCTGATGAATTCTGTTGGCCTGACCTCATCACAGGAGCCTGAATCTCTGTTGTGATGTGGCAGGACGTGAGATAATGGGCCCAATCCTGGTGTAGCAATAGTAACCACAATGATGATAACAGCTGAAAAGATGGCCGCAACACGGGCATCACCAGCATAGCTGAGAGAGAGATGTTCTTCAGTGTTCTGAGTTGTCATCCATTTGCCAGGTCCCGGTGATGGTGCCGACCTCCTAGTGCCACTCCTTCTCCTCACGGTAGATCACAAACGATGTGAAGATGTGGAGGAAGAGCAGGTAGTCAAAACCCAGACTACTGTGCCGGACTTGGTGAAGCCTTGTACTTCTTGGAGGGCACCGTGCCACCTTATGGACTCAATCACCCTGCATCCCTCGTACTCTGGGAGATGCATAGATCATTCAGAAAACGCTCTGCCCATGACTACATCTCTCCTAATCTTGTCCCTGACAGATTTTTGCACCCTAAACTTAATCGGTGATGGCACTGTCTGTTGTTTACATAATTTAAAGAATTTAATAAGTCAGTAATAGCTATCTGTCACAATGTATAGGGGATATACTATTTTTCTGACACGGAAGCATGGCCAGACTCCAGTCATGATGGATGTCTTCATCATCAATTGAGTCAATGAATCATAAAATGTAGATATTGCACATTAACTCCACAAGAGGGAGCTTTACAAGTCTCTTCATGGAATGGAGGATTGTTGTTTACATTACTATAAAAACATTTACATTATCTTGGGGATTAACACAGATTGTCAACTTAAGTACATTAATTATGTAATTAGATGATCTGTGGCACCAGATTCCAGGTGTCATGGATGATATAATCATTGTTTTATATAATTAAATAATCAAATAATGAGTTCATGTAACATCATCCACTTCACTAAGGTGGCTCCAAACCAGGCTCATGAACGATGCTGTCGTGATTAGTTTAAATATTTTAACTACATAATTGATATTAACATGGTCTATAATAATTGCCTCCCACTTTGCGTCACCACAATCCACTGATCATTGATTATCTAATGTCCTATATTAATAATCAAGTAACAACACAATCAGAAGGTGAAATGGTCTGCCATACTCCACACAATTGCCTCTCAGTTGACTCCCACATGATTGTGGGAAACTCCCAGGTTCATCCCTTATTTAATCGCAGAGCAGAGTAGTAACATGTTTAAATGCTGAACTGTCATTGTGGATGCAGGGTTTTTAGAAGATATCACATATTTAATGTTGGATGGCTGCCTCAAAAGAGATGGAATGAAATCCAACAATCACTAAGTCTACTCTAACAAATGGATTATCACCTTCCTGAAGGAAGTCAAAAAGGGCAAACTCACCTCTTGTTGAATAATTGTGAGTCTTATTATCTTTTGTTCCAAAATTTTTCTTCTTAGGAGAGAGAATATTCATAAACAGAAGACCTTGAACAGTTTCTCCACAGAATACGTTCAGTGATGATTAGGTAATCTTGAATTTGGAAACCAGTAAAAGATGTAGGTACACTTCCAAAGGTGTGGCTCTGACTTTTTTAGGTGAATAAATGCTGTCATTAAATTTTTAGGAGATTGTTTTCTTGGGAGACTGTAATGTCCCATGTTAAACCATTCTCAAAGGTTCGCTCTGGTCCTTGGCCCATCATACCAGGATACAGAATGCAAGCAGGGTTGCCAGGCAACATTTATGAACCAACATTCTGTCACATTCTAGTGCCCCTCCCCCATGCTAAAAGGAGTATACCCCCCCTCAATGAACTAACCTTTCAGCCTCACTGAGTTAGTTTCTCACAAAAACAAAGCAGGGATCTTTCTTTTGAGTTCTACATATTTACCATTCTCTCAAGCTACAACATGCCTATAGAGACATAAGCATGAAAAACGAAAGCATCATTGTGCCATTCAAGTACAATGATGAGTACTTTAAACCTGTTTTCTATGCTTCAATCTTCTAATTTCTACAATGGAAACAATACAATTAATCGCCTCTACTATAATCCTTTTCCCTTTATTGAAAATAAAATAAACTCCTATTCATCCTCTTGCCTTTAGAGGAGCTCGATCCCATGGTTTCTCAGAGTTATTTAGGTTTGCATTAGGCTGATGTTTAAGGATTTTGAGCAGTGTCTTCTGTTTCTTTCAGTCATTTTGGATTCCTCAATAGACAGTTCCCTATTAAGTCCTGTACCCCACTTTCTAATATGGTTATTTAGAGTGATTTTTTCTTGGTGGTGTGTCATGTTATCAGCCTGACAGAGTTCATTAGATGAGATTCCCTGATCAGGAGATTATTCAGTTATTCCATTTTTAAAATCGCTGGTCACTGTGTCCTTCATGGGTTAGTTCTGTTGCAACCTCTCAGAAACTGAAGATGCGAAACAGTACAGTTTTTTAAAATCGTGTAATCATTCGATTGTTAAAAATCTACTATTACATAATCAGTAATCACTGTATAAGGCAGTGTCCCCCATTCTCTGAATACTGCTTCTGAAACCGATCTCCTGCTGTGTCAATCCCTCAGCAGCCAAATGACGGATGACACCATCATTAATTACGCAATCCAATAAGTTAATAATTGGATAGTCCTCCATACTTAACACTCATAAGATGGAGGCAAATTCCAGTAATTGTCAAGGAAGTAGTACTTAGATTATTAAATAATGCCATGTGATTAACTCCCATGGCGGAATTTCCTGACTCGAGTCAAAAGAACAACATCTTCATCGATTTAAATAATTAATATATAATGAAATATGTTTGAATAATGACATGGTGGTGCATACTTAAATCCCACATGGAGTAGTCAGAATGATCTCTTCCTGGAATAAAGATGATTTTAAAAAATTAAATTGATAATTAATTAGTGGGCCAGGGCCAGGGCCAGGGCCAGCGCCAGGGCCAGGGCCAGGGCCATGGCCGTGAAATACTGGGCTGATGTCTGAATGCTTCTGTACTGACAGGAAGATCTTACTGGGACCTGGCACTCTCCATGCGATGCCTCTTTAGCAGAGGCCCTGCTGTGGAGGCTCTTTCACTCATGACTTTCACAATATAATAGACCTCATTGGGAAGATTGATTTCTCTAATTACAATCATGCACATTTGATTTGTAATATATAAAGCAATTAATATTGAAGGAAACTGTTAATACTTTAAACACCTAAGTACCTGGGTTATAGGAATGAGTGCTCTCAATATTGTGTATTAACAAGTTAAAATATGTTTGGTTAAAGATTTGATTTAATTTTAATTATGTAGTGCCAGTGCATGGTTTTTTGTTTGCTCACATTTGTTCACAAGAATGTTAGCTTTTTGGGTTATTTTTGTAGCAGTAACTACAGAATTTTGTCAAAATCCGGACATAGGTCCTTGCAATAAACGTTCATTAATTTTTCTCATTCATATCTCTAAACCTGTCTCTATCATTTCTCTGTCATCTTGATATGAAGTGATAGGGGATAGCTCATGAAAGAGGAAATCAACATCATACAAACAATTTGGTGAAGATTTTAGCCATCATACTTTTCTTTAATTTCAATAATTAAAATGATTTTTTTTTTTTTGTGGACCACGGTTCTTACTAATTTCACTACACCCAAAATAAATGACAAACTGTTCAGCCCTTCTGATATAATCTGCAACCCAAGAGAGAGAGAAAGAGAGAGAGAGAGAGAAAGACAGAGAGACAGACAGACACACAGAGAAAGAAAGACAGCATGAGGAGTGAGAAATGATGGAGAGGAATGAGATAATGGGAGCAAGAGAGACGTGAAACCCAGCTTCTCCACCTTCTGGTTTCACACTCTGTACCAAAGGCACCTCATATAAGACTGGGAAGAAACCTCCCCTATGACTGGTGTCTATGCTTGAAGCTCTGATTGGCTACCAAATCCTGAGTTACAGGACTAAATGAGCAGAAAAGACACAGAACTTGAGGGCAGGTTTGGACCAGGACTACCAAACATTCTAAACTCTTTGTATAGATACAGAAGCCATTAGCGTTCCCACGCAACAACCCAGCCTCCCTAGTTATGCGTATCTTGGTTTAAGTATGGGTTCTTCCTTCTTCCCAGGGATGATATGGAGAGGAAGTTTTCAGTAGTTGGTGGGATCTCTTTTAGCAGGTAGTGTGGTTTACAAGGTTTCCCTTAGCCACCATCCTGTAGACCATCAGCAACTGTTCCTTGAGAGATGGACAAAGTAGGTTGTGCAAAGCTTCAGCCTTAATATTGAGCTGCAGTTGGAGAGAGGACGTTCGAGTCGTGGCAGTGTTTGTTAGCACTGTTCCAAGCCCAACCTTCAGGGTGTCAAGGGGCGCACTTCCCTGGATTCACCTCAGGTCAGACTTCACCCTTGAAACTCCTGCCGTTGTTTCCCCATAGTAGTGGAAAGGGACAAGGTCTCCTGAGAAAATTGGCAGCATTGTGTGATGGAAGGGAGAGTTAGGAGAAAGAGAAGGGGAGAATGGAATGGGAAAGGAGAACAAGAGGCATCAAGAAGACTGAGTTTTGGAAAGAATAGAGGAGAGCAACAAAAGAGATACCATACTAGATGGAAATACAATAGGTGATAAGAGAAATCTGGCACTAGGAAAATGTCCAGAGGTCTACAAGGATCACCCCAAATAAAAATATAAGCAATAGTGAAGAGACTACCTTAAATGCCCTTCCATATAATGATATTGATATCTACTTTATAGGATATTCTAGATCCTTCATCCAGTAGTTGAAAGAAACAAGCAGACACCCACAGCTAAGCACTAAGTGGAACTCCTGGAATACAGTTGCAGAGACAGAGGAGTGATAAGTACAGGGTTAAAGACCAGGTTCGAGATATCCACAGAATCACTTAAACAAAACAGTGCAGAGCTCATGCACCCCAGTCTGACAGTTGGGAATCCATAATATGACTGACCTAAAACCCCTAAAAGTGCATCTCATTTAGAAGGCCTAGTAAGTCTAAGGGACATCTGGCAGTGGAATCAGGATGAATCCCTGATGTATGAAAGGCTTCAGGAACCCATTCCCCATGGAAAAATATTCAGCCTAGACACATGGGGTTGGGCCTTGTCCCTAACCCAAATGACTTTGGGGTTGATGCAGACATGAGAGGGATAGGAAACAGAGATGGTTATGGTAAAATAACTTTGATTCTATTTTAACAGACTTCATTAAAATTAATAATAGGTAATAAGGTGGGGTCAACAAATTAGCTAACATTTGCTGGTGCCATGGCCCTGAAGACCCAGAGCTTTGGGCAAGATTATGGACATTGTCCTGAAGCAGTCACAGACTAACTTTGACTGTGGTATGAACACCATACCCCAGGGACCACTTTCATCTTTGGTGACTAGGAAATCCTGAAATTCCTACCTCCGCTCTCTAAGAACCATTACTAAAGGCTTCTGCCACCATGCCTGGCTTCATCGCTTCAAGTTTACTTAGTGAGACATTAGATGTGATGAATAACATGAAGAATTACACTTAACTGTATAGAAAACATCTTACATCTGTGAACCTGGCTGTCTCCATTACTAGTAATAGACAGAACACTTACAAGACATTCAGTGAGTTTTACAAGAGTAAATGATAAGGGAAAATAATATTTCCCATATTTGAAAAGACAATGGACTTTGAGGCAGAAAATCTGCATTTGATGGGCACCATCTTCTGTTACTGGAGTTTAGTACCAGAGACTGTTGTCTGGCTACACTAACAACCAGGCTCAGTCACTCATCATAAGTGAGCCAAGCTAATGAACTAACTTCTGTTGACAAGCCAAACTACTATACCAGCACTCTGGATTCAAGGTTAACAGATATCTCTCATGTTCTAGGACAGACTAATCTATAAAGTGAATTCTATTTAAGACAGGATATCACAGTAATACTATTCTTAAAAAGAAGAGAAAAAATACAAAAGTAAAATTAATGAAAATTTAAAGCATCTATATTCAGTTTGAACACTTATGAAAACAAAAAAGAAAACAGTACATAATCCAAATCAAGGGTCATAATAGACATAGAATGCAAATATATGCAAAACAAAATTAGAAAGCTAAATATGGAATTTTTCCCATCTCTAAAGCACTCCCATATACTCGGTTCCTGTTTCTGCTATAAGGTGGTCATATAAGAAATCAATGTTTCTTTCATAGAGACATTTTTAAGACTCAAGACTTTTTCTACAATGTGATTCCCTGGAAAATGAGAATTTTATGAGTCTATAGTTGCCGTGGTGATAGGCCAAAAGTGGACCTCACAAAGTTGACTTATGATCTCCAAACAAATATCATTGTCTAAAAACTGGTAATCAATTTACAGACACACACATACAACAGGATTTTTTCTGTTTCTTTTTCTGGTAAAAATGTCTTTGCCATGATATTTTATAGCATCTTTGCATAATCCATTTTGAAGGCAGTACTTCAAGTTGAAGCACCCATGGGCAAATAGTGAGAACATGAAGAAGCATGGAATTTGAAGTAATAATTACTTATATTCACATCCACAGCACAATAAGCTATGTTGTGGAATAATGGCATATGCCACGGGGTTGCTGATGCTGCCTGAGTGAGTTCCAGCATTTTTAAGTTGCAGAACAAACTCAATTCTCCAGGATGTGAGGAACGATGTGTTGTGGACTGGAGTTTGTAGGACTGTAATCAGAAACAGCAGCTCAGCCCCATGTCAATTCCTCAGTCACTGAGTGTGGACAATTGGAAGACCAGCTATCATTGATGAAAGGAAGACAGAGACATAATATGATGTCAGGCAGGCAGATTCAGTCAATACTGAAAGCTCCATTTTATTCATACACCAAACTTAAGTAGTCAAACAAAGGTGTGGCAATGGAAGGGGACATCTATTAATAAGTATAAAGGGAAAACAGAAATTGCTTCCACTAATGTTAAAGGTACTCCATAATTGCACATACTATGTGCCTTCAGGCACCCCATTGCTGCACTTCCTCCCTTACTTCTAGGTGGTTAACCTGTCTACTCCCAAATCATTGCTATTTAGATAGGAGATATTCATCATCAAGTCACAGGTGTCCTGTAGCAGGAAAGATAATGTCTTAAGGACAATAGGAGTTATTGGAGCACTTTGAACTCATGACGAGTTGGAATGGATTCCCATGTAGGAGTTGAGAAACTTCTGACTGGAAGAATATATTCCAGGCCTGCCAAAGCCATACAGAAGCCTTGTATGCAAACAGATGATAAGATCCACCTTTAACTGCTTGGTGGCAGTGCAAATGTTTAATCCTAGGACACAGGAGGCTGCCTGATTTTGCTTAGGTTGAGCCCATCCAAATCCACAGAATGAGTTTAATTCCTGCACAGAAAAACCCTGTTTTGAAAACAAAAAACAAAACAGAACAAAGTCACATAAAGGAACAGATCAACCTTCTGCTGGTAGCCTACAGGTTTAAATGATATTGAAGGAGGAAGCTTTCCCTCTTTGGCTGCTTACCCTAGCTTTGGGTACAAGTTTATTCTTTTACTATGATTAGAGCCTACGTTTTTTGGAATTTTGATGTATAATGACCTGCTTACACATCCATCCTGATAAACTAAAAAACTGCTGTACTCTTCAGATTCCCATTGGTAGGCAACCATTGTTGGGCTAAATTTATCACAGCTTGTGAGACATCGTAATAAATTCACTTTCTACATATATGGAGAGATTCATCCTACATTCCTTTTCATACAGAGAACCTTCATTACTGCAGTTGGTTTTTGTTTTGTTTTATTTTTTATATGCTTACAGAAGATGTATTCCTCTGTAAATATTCAATTTTCCATGAAGACTGTTTTTTCATTATGATGCCTTTGCCAATTGTTTGCTCTGAATTTCAGGGATAAAATTCTACATTCATGGAGCCATCACCCGGCATTCTGACATGAGAAAGATCATTTATCTTTTTTTGAGATGTGGTCCCTTCTTTTCTTTACTGATTATCTATAGTTCCTGTGACAAACAGGTAAAAAAGCAAATTTAGTTCAACAAAACTCAGTGTTTAACCAAATAACAAATAACACATTTTGCATTCCTAAATCTCTTTGTGGTAGTTAACAAATATTTGGAGCTCTCTTCCAACTTTTTCACCAAGAATCACTCAATCCATTTAAGTAATTATATTTAGCTAGCAACACCATGTCTAGGAGGAAGAAAGGTAAATGCATGTGTACTACAGAATGATAGCACAGTTCAGCTATAGGACAATTGCTATAGAAATGCACATCACTGCTGATGTAGAAGAGTCTTAGTACTAGAAGGCAATCAGCAACCATTGCAATTAGTCCTTAAGCACTGTGCAACCACCTGGGAGGTGCTTTTTATCACTCAGGCCTTAATAGCTAATCAGGCCCCTTTGTGATGTGCCTGTCAAAAGAAGTGCAGGGCCATTCTGGTCTGGATTTGAAGAGAAACTACAGCCAGTGGTTTTGAGTGATGTGCTTTGAGGAAGGGCAAACTTTAAAACCACAGCATGGTGAGTGAGGGGCTGCCATCCTCAGATCAGTGGTGGGAGATAGGTGATGGTGGTGGATATTCCCTGGATTGGGTGGGAAGCTGCAAGGAGACAACCTGTCCCCTGAATTCTCATGTAGTTCTTGAAATTCCCAGAAGCTAGAGGCAGTCTACTAAATAACTATTCTGTGGGCTGTATCTGCTTTGAGTACTGTGAGCAGGGAGGTGTCTATGGAAACCTATTTTAAGTCAACTTCTACATACTTCAGGTGCACCCACTGAAAGCAAGGCAACAAACTTCCAGAGCCCTTTTAGTTAACCTTTTATAAGTTCAGCCATTTGCATTTTAATTTTATGTGTAAGATCCATGTATTGTTAATTTTCTGCAATAACTCTGTTTGTGTGCCTGAATGGCTGATTCTCCATAAGAGGACATAAGGTGATTGTAACAGCCAGAAAGACGGTCCGATGGGTCTTCAAGAAACTACCCATCCTGATGCCTGCAGGTCTGAGTAGCTATATGTGGCCTTTTATCCTAACCACTAGTTTTAGTTTGAATCAAGAGGCTATACATTTACACTTTTATCCAAAGGACAAAATTTTCACCTTCATCTCAGGCACTGTATTCTGGTTCAATTCTTATTGTTGTAAACAATCCTAATAATTTTGGAAAAAGTTTCAATTGTTCTCAGCAGGTCTGCCGACTGTAACAGCTGTCTTGGGGATGTACCCAGGTGTGTAGCAGAGAGGAAAGGAGATTTTGGTATCATGGCTGCCAGGGCTGCCTTCACCTCTGAAACTACAGTTTCTACCATAGCCCTCTCCCAATCGGTAAATACTGCAAGAACAGTGGATCAACTATCTGGTGATTTGGCTTAAGCCTTAGCTACCCAAAGCACACTTTATTACCTAGTACAAATTGGCATTTTTAAACTAAATTTACAAATTAATCTCCTATAGGAACACTTGAATTTTTGTGAGAAACTCATATGGCTTCTTATTCTGTCTTTCACACATATCTGTGTTAATTCATTCACCAGAAGTGGCCCTGGCAGCACAGGAAGCTCATGGTGTCACAGAAGCCATCATGGTACAGCGACTCCAGGCTTCCACCGGACTGGAACACCAGGCAGTTCTGGAATGTGTTCACTGCAGTCAAGGACACAGCGCCGGCCCTGCACCAGGACATGAGCATGGGCTGGGAGGATCCGGTCCAGGCTGTCCCTGATGGTGCAGGGGAGGGGGGACACATGTGACCTGTGACCCCTGACATGGGATCCACATGCGTGACCCATGACATGTAACATGTACCATGTGACGTGTGCCCCACCCCATCCCCCTTACACCCCCATGCACCTCAGCCGCTCCAGGAGGTGGAAGCTGGGTGTGGCCGCGCCCAGTGGTTGCTGCCTGGCATCCTCAGCCAGGCTGTGTGCGAAAGCCTGTGCAGGCCTGTGGGAAGGGTAGGAAGTACACATGTGACCCCTGACATGTAACATGTCACATGTGCCCTGCCCACACTCACCTACAGCTGCTCAGGGGAAGTAAGCAGCACTGCTCCTACCAGGGCCCCGCCCGACGCCCCTGCATAGCCGTTGACATCACCCAGCATCCCCGCCCCATGTGCCTATAGCCCAGCAGCCATGCCCAGGTGGTAAATGCCCAGGAAGCCACAGGCCCTGAAAGACAGGTGCAAGGGCGGGGCCATCCGGGGCGGGGCGGAGCCTATTGGGCGTGTGGGCGGAGTTTCCGGGGGATGGATGGGGTCACGTGAGGAAAGGTAGCCACGCCTCCTCACAAAAAGAATGACAGAAATGGCGCCTCTGTCTTCACTGCTGCTCTCCAGGACTATGTTTCCTAGGAGGCTGCACGCTGGACCTTGCTCCCTGTGACATCACTGGCCGACAACATCCCCTCCCCTTCCCACACTGTGGAATTTCCCCTGCAGTCTCGGAGCCCCGCCCATCTCAGGGTGGAAGGGGACTATGATTCCCAGCATCCTTTGCTACGCCTACAGTGGTCACTGATTGTGTCCTCACTGGTGCGCCAGCGCCTTTCAGTGTCCTACCTAGATGGCGGCTTCTCTGTATGAAGCCTCTGTTCCCAAGGCCACTGCCAGGGACTATTACTCCCTGCATGCACTGCAGGGCTGGGCTGGGCGGTCACTCTGTGTGTGATGGCACAGGGCAGGGCCTTCTCCCTCCAAGTCTGAAGCAATGGCATCATTGCATTCTTTCTCACAGATTTGAGGAATAAAATGAATGAATAAAGAGATAATTTCTCATAATTCATCCCTAGAGAGATAACAAAATGATATAAACATTGATGTCAAGAAATAAATAAATAAATTATGAAATCACAAGAGACAGTTTCACACCAGCATGGTGGATGCAGACTCCAATCTTCCTGGAGTAGAAAAAGACAGATTTGAATAATGAAATAATCAGATAGTTAGATCGTCCATTTCACGTGAATCACACAAGGTGGCGCCAAACTTCAGGGATCACAGATTACATAGTGAAAGAATTTAATAATTACATCTTTAAATATGTAAGCAGTTGAACTTTTTTGTATCATCAATACCTGGGCAGACTTGCCAGGTATGAAAATGTATGCTATCATCATGCATTTTTAAAATGCCATCAGTTAATCATCAGATAATCATACTGTCTTGCCTGATGAATTCTGTTGGCCTGACATCATCACAAGCACCTGAATCTCTGTCTTGGTTGCAAACAGGACGTGAGATAATGGGCCCAATCCTGGTGTAGCAGTAGTAGCCACAATGTTGATAACAGCTTCCCTGCCAGTAAAATGCTACATCACCTATTTATTGTGACAGTTAGGTATTACTGACTGATTAAATTTTTTAAATTATGTAAACCACAGACAATTATATCACCGTTTACGGTTAGGGTGCACATATCTGTCAGCGACAAGGTTAGGAAAGATGTAGACATGGGCAGAGCATTTTCTGAATGATCTATGCATCTCCCAGTGTACAAGGGATGCTGGGTGATTGAGTCCAGAAGGTTGCATGGTGCCAACCGAGAAGTACAATGACTTCACCAAGGCCGGCACGGTGGTCTGGGTATTGACTACCTGTTCTTCCTCCACATCTTCACATCGGTTGTGATATACCATGAGAAGAAGGAGTGGCACTAGGGGGTCGGCACCATCACCGAGACCTGGCAAAATGATGACGACTCAGAACACAGAAGAACTTCTCTCTCTCTCAGCTATGCTATTGATGCCCCTGCTGCAGCCATCTTGTCAGCTGTTATCAACATTGTGGCTACTACTGCTATGCCAGGATTGGGCCCACTCTCTCACCTTCTGCCGCACCAAAACAGACATTCAGGCGCTTGTGATGATGTCAGGCCAACAGAATTCATCAGGCAAGACAGTATGATTATCTGACGATTAACTGATGGCATGTTAAAAATGTGTGATGACAGCATAAAGTTTCATACCTGGCAAGTCAGCCCTGGAATTGATGATACAAAAAAATGTCATCGGCTTACATATTTAAAGATGTTATTATTAAATTATTTCATTATATAATCTATGATCCCTGAAGTTTGGAGCCACCTTGTGTGACTAAAGTGTGACAGACGATCTAACTATCTGATTATTTCATTATTCAAATCTGTCTTTTTCTACTCCAGGAAGAGTGGAGTCTGTATCCACCTTGTTGGTGTTAAATTGTAGCTTGTGAATTCTTTCGTTCTTCCTTTCTTTATTTAAATCATTGTTGACATCATTTTGTTACCTCTCTGGGGTGAATTATGAGAAACTATCTCTTTATTCATTCAGTTTTTATGTTCAAATCTATGAATAAGAACTTAATGTCTCTTCAGTATTGAGCAGTCATTTAGGCTTCACGTATAAAACACCATCCACTTGTTTAATGTTCATTCATTTAATTATGAAAATCTGTCATTATGTATTCAGTGATCACTGGAGTTTTGAGCCTCCATAGGGGAGACTGTTGTGCCAGTCATGTCATCTAATTCTACACTTAGTTCTTTAACTTTTAAACTAGGAAATTAATTAATAATTCATCATTTAAATTACATATTTAAAATAGAGGTAATGTTATGCACCATAAGTCCCTTTTGGAATCAGATTTTGGTAGTAGATGCTGTAATATCATCTCATTACTTCAACATTTATCTATGTAAATAGAACTTTACATCAGCGATAGATTTAGGACTTTGGTCATCTCCTCAGTGTTAATATAAAAGGACCACTAATTAAGTATCAATTTAAATTTTTAAATTCCTCATTATTCCAGGAAGAGATCAGTCTGACAACTTCATGTGAGATTTAAGTATGCACCACCATGACATCATTCAATCATTTTTCATTATATATTCATTATTTAAATCGATGAAAATGTTGTTCTTCTTGACTAGATTCAGGCCATTCCTCCATGGGAGTTAATCACGTGGCATTACGTAATTATCTAAGTACTACTTTCTTGGCAATCACTAAAGTTGGGTTCCATCTTATGAAAGTTAATTATGGAGGACTATCCAATTATTAACTCATTTGTTTGCATAAGTAATGATGCTGTCATCGGTCATTTGGCAGGAGATCTGTACCAGAAGCAGTTCCCAGGGGATGGGGGACACTGCCTTATACAGTGATTACTGATTATGTAATAGTAGATTTTTAACAATCGAATGATTACACGATTTTTAAAAAAAATGTAGTGTTTCGCATCATCGGTTTCTGTGAGGTTGCAAAAGAACTGACCCATGAAGAACACAGTGGACACCGATTTTAAAAATGGAATAACTGAATAATCTCCTGATCAGGAAATCTCATCTATTGAACTCTGTCTGGCTGTTATCATGACACACCACCAACAATAAATCACTCTAAATAACCATATTAGAAAGCAGGGAACAGGACTTAATAGAGAACAGTCAATTGAGGAATCCAAAATGACTGATAGAATCAGAAGACACTGCTCAAAATCCTTAATCATCAGCCTAATGCAAATCTAAACAACTCTGGGAAACCATGGGATCAAGCTCCTCTAAAGGAAAGAGGATGAGAGGAGTTAATTTTATTTTCAATGAAGGGAAAGGGATTATTGTACAGGCGATTAATTGTATTGTTTCCATTCTAGAAATTAGAAAACTTTAGCATAGAAAACAGGTTTAAAATACTCATCATTGTACTTGAATGGCACAATGATGCTTTCGTTTTCATGCTTATGTCACTATAGGCAAGTTGTAGCTTGAGAGACTGGTAAATATGTAGAACTCAAAAGAAAGAACCCTGCTTTGTTTTTGTGAGAAACTCAGAGAGGTTGTAGGTTAGCTCATCGGTGGGTATACTCCTTTAAGCATGTGGGAGGGGCACTAGAATGTGGCAGAATGTTGGTTCATAAATGTTGCCTGGCAACCCCGTTGCATTCTGTATCCTGGTATCATGGGCCAAGGACCAGAGAGCAGCTTCGAGAAAGTGTTATCATGGGACATTACAGTCTCCCAAGGTAACTATATCCTAAAACTTTTAATGACAATATTTGATTTGCCTAAACAAGTCATAGCCACACCTCTGGAGGTGTGCCTACAGCTTCTACTGGTTACCAAATTCAAGATTACCTAATCATCAGAGAACGTCGTCTGTGGAGAAACAGTTCAACGTCTTCCCTTTATGAGTACTCTCTCTCCTAAGAAGTCACACTATGGAACAAAAGACAAATAAGACTCACAATTATTCATCAAAAGGTGAGTTTGCTATTGATGACTTCCTTCAGGAAGGTGATAATCCATTTGTTAGAGTAGACTTAGGGATTGTTTTATTTAAGTCCATCTCTTTTGAGGCAGCCGTCCAACATTAATTATGTGATATCTTCTAAAAACCCTGCATACACAATGAGCGTTCAGCATTTAAACATGTTATTACCAAACTCTGTGATTAAATAAGGGATGAACCTGGGAGTTTCCCACAATCATGTGGGAGTCAACTGAGAGGCAATTGTGTGGAGTATGGCATACCATTTCATCCTCTGATTATGTTGTTATTTGATTATTAAAATAGGACATTAGATAATCCATGATCAGTGGATTGTGGTGATATGATGTGGGAGGCAATGATTATAGACCATCTTAATGTCAATTATGTAGTTAAAATATTTAAATTAATCATGACAGCATCGTTCATGAGCCTGGTTTGGAGCCACTTTAGGGAAGTAGATGATGTTACAAGAACTAATTATTTGATTATTTAATTATATAAAACAATGATTATATCGTCAATGACACCTGGAATCTGGTGCCATAGATCATCTAAATACATAATTAATGTATTTCAATTGACAACCTGTGTTAATCCCCAAGATAATGTAAATATGTATGTAATTATGAAAACCAAAATTTGTCCATTCCATGAAGCGACCCATAAAGCTCCCTCTTGTGCCATTGATTTTGCAATATCATCACAGTTTATGATTCATGGTTTCAATGGATGATGATGACATTCTTCATGACTGGAGTCTGGCCATACTTCCCTGCCAGTTAAATGCTACATTACTTCTTTATTGGGACAGTTAGCTATCATTGACTTATTTAGATCTTTAAATTACTTAAATGGCAGACAATGCCAACACCGATTATTTTTAGGTTGCAAATATCTGTCAGCGACAAATTAGGAAACTTGTAGACATGGGCAGAACATGTTATGAATGTCTATGCGTCTTCCAGACCACTAGGAATGCTGGAGAATAGAGTCCAGAAGATTGCATGGTGCCCTCCGAGAAGTAAAAGAACTTTACCAAGGTCTGCATGGTGGTCTCGGTGTTGACTACTTACTCTTCCTCCACATCTTCACATCGGTTTTGGTCTATGTCTAGAAGATGTAGTGGCACTAGGAGGTCGGCACCATCACCGAGACCTGGCAAAAGGATGACCACTCAGAACACGGAAGAACATCTCTCCCTCAGCTATGCTGTTGATGCCCCTGCTGCAGCCACCTTTTCAGCTGATATCAACATTTTGGCAACTACTGGTATGCCAGGAATGGGCCAATTACCTCAGGTCCTGCCACAACACAACAGAGATTCAGGCACCGGTGAGGTTGTCAGGCAACAGAATTCACCAGGCAAGAAAGTATGATTGTCTGACGAATAACTGATGGAATATTATATATCCGTGATGACGGCATCCGCTTTCATATCTGGCAAGTCTGCCCAGGTATTGATGATACAAAAAAGTTCAACGACTTAAATATGTAAAGATGTAATCATTAAATTGTTTCATTATATAATCTGTGAACCCTGAAGTGTGGTGCCACCTTGTGTGACTCAAGTGTGACAGACGATCTAACAATCTGATGCTTTCATTATTTAAATCTGTCTTTTTCTATTCCAGGAAGAGTGGAGTCTGGAGCCCCCTTGTTGGTGTTAAAATGTCTCTTGTGATTTCATTATTTATTTATTTAAATCAATGTTGATCTAATTTTGTTATCTGTCTAGGGGTGAATTATGAGAAATTATCTCTACATTCATTCATTTTATTGTTCAAATCTATGATTAAGAACTCAATGACTCTTCAGTATTGATCAATCTTTAGATTTCGTGCATATAACAGCATCCACTAGATTAAAATTTATTCATTGAATTATGAAAATCTGTCATTATGTATTCAGTGACCACTAAAGTTTTTAGCCTCCTTAGGGGAGTTCATCGTGCAAGAACATCGCATCATCTAATAGTACACTTACTTATTTACCGGTTAAACTAGGAAATTAAATAATAATTCATCACTTAATTAACGTATTTGAAATACAGGTAATATTATGGACCCTAAGTCCCTTTTGGAGTCAGATTTTGTGAGTAGACGAAGTAATATCATCTCATTACTTCATCATTTAGCTCTGTAAATAGGTCATTACATCAGCGATAGTTTTAGGACTTTGGTGCCATCTCGTCAGTGTTAGTATAAAACGCCAGCTAATTAATTATCAATTTAATTTTATAAAAAAATCATTATTCCAGGAAGAGACCAGTCTGACTACTCCATGTGGGATTTAAGTATGCACCACCATGACATTACTCAATCATTTTTCATTATATATTCCTTATTTGAATCGATGAAGATGTTGTTCTTCTTGACTGGAGTAGGGCCATTCCTCCATGGGAGTTAATCACGTGGCAGTATTTAATCATCTAAGTACTCCTTCCTTGACAATCACTGGAGTTTGGTTCCATCTTATGAAAGTTAAGTATGGAGGACTATCCAATTATTAACTTACTTGATTGTGTAAGTAATGATGGTCATGTGGGATTGACAGAGCAAGAGATCGGTACAAGAAGCAGTGCCCAGAGAATGGGGGACACTGCCTCGTAGAGTGATTACTGATTACGTAGTAGTACATTTTTAACAATCGAATGATTACACGATTTTAAAAAACTGTACTGTTTCTCATCATCAGTTTCTGAGAGGTTGCAACAGAACTGACCCATGAAGGACACAGTGACCACCGATTTTAAAAATGGATTAAATGTATAATATCCTGATCAGGGAATCTCATCTAATGAACTCTGTCGGGCTGATAACATGACACACCACCAACAATAAATAACTCTAAAATATTAGAAGCGGGGTACAGGACTTAATAGAGAACAGTCAATTGAGGAATCCAAAATGACTGAAATAAACAAAAGACACTGCACAAAATCCTTAATCATCAGCCTAATGCATTAAGAATCACAATAATTCATCAAAAGGTGAGTTTGCCATTGTTGACTTCCTTCAGGAAGGTGATAATCCAATTGTTAGAGTAGACTTAGGGATTGATGGATTTCAGTCCATCTCTTTGGAAGAAGCAGTCCAACACTAAATATGTGATATCTTTTAAAAATGCTGAGTCAACTGAGATTCAATTGTGTGGAGTATGGCAGACCATTTCATCCTCTGATTATATTGTTATTTGATTATTAAAATAGGACATTAGATAATGCAGGATCAGTGGATTGTAGTGACGTGCTGTGGGAGGCAATTATTATAGACCACCTTAATATCAATGATTGAGTTAAAATATTTAAATTAATCACGACAGCATCATTCATGAGCCTTGCTTGGAGCCACCTTAGGGAAGTGGATGATGTTTCATGAACTCATTATTTGATTATTTAATTATATAAAACAATGATTATGTGGTCCATGACACATGGAATCTGGTGCCACAGATCATCTAATTACATAATTAATGTATTTAAATTGACAATCTGTGTTAATCCCCAAGATAATGTAAATAGTTGTATAGTAATGTAAACAACAATCCACCATTCCATGAAGAGACCTGTAAAGCTCCCTCTTGTGGAGTTAATGTGCAATATCATCACATCTTAAGATTCATTTTTTCAATTGATGATGATGACATCCTTCATGCCTGGATTCTGACCATGCTTCCCTGCCAGTAAAATGCTACATCACCTATTTATTGTGACCGTTAGGTATTACCGACTTATTAAATTCTGTATATTATGTAAACGACCGACAATTACATCCACGTTTATGGTTAGGGTGCAAATATCTGTCAGGGACAAGGTTAGCAGAAAGATGTAGACATGAGCAGAGCATTTTCTGAGTGATCTATGCATCTCGCAGAGTGCGAGGGTTGCTGGGTGACTGAGTCCAGAAGGTTGCACGGTGCCAAATGAGAAGTACAAGGACTTCACCAAGGCCGGCACGGTGGTCTGGGTGTTGACTACCTGTTCTCCCTCCACATCTTCACATCGGTTGTGATCTACCATTAGAAGAAGGAGTGGCACCTAGGAGGTCGGCACCATCACCGAGCCCTGGCAAAAGGATGACAACTCAGAAAACGGAAGAACATCTCTCTCTCAGCTATGCTACAGCCATCTTTTCAGCTGTTAAAAACATTGTGGCTACTATGGCTATGCCCGGATTGGGCCCATTATCTCATGTCCTGCCGCACCACAACAGAGATTTGGGTGCTTGTGATGATGTCAGCCCAACAGAATTCATCAGGCAAGACAGTATGATTATCTGACGATTAGCTGATGGAATTTTAAAAATGCGTGATGACAGCATACAGTTTCATACCTGGCAAGTCGGCCCAGGAATTGATGATACAAAAAAATGTCAACGGCTTACAAATTTAAAGATGTAATTATTAAATTCTTTCATTATATAATCTGTGATCCCTGAAGTGTGGCGCCTCCTTGTGTGACTCAAGTGTGACAGACCATCTACATATCTTATTATTTCATTATTCAAATCTATCTTTTTCTACTCCAGGGAGAGTGGAGTCTGTATCCACCTTGATGGTGTTAAATTGTATCTTCTGAATTCTTTCTTTCTTTCTTTCTTTTTTTCTTTATTTCATTCATTCTTTCTTACTTTCTTTATTTAAATCAATGTTGATATTATTTTGTTATCTCCCTAGGGGTGAATTATGAGAAACTATCTCTTTATTCATTCATTTTTTGTTCAAATCTATGATTAAGAACTCAATGTATTGAGCAATCATTTAGGCTTCACGCATAAAACACAATCCACTTGTTTAATGTTTATTCATTTAATTATGAAAATATGTCATTATGTATTCAGTCATCACTGGAGTTTTGAGCCTCCTATGGGGTGACTGTTTACCAGACCATAATGTCGTCTAATACTACACTTACTTCTTTAACTGTTAAACTAGGAAATTAAGGAATAATTCATCATTTTATTTACGTATTTCAAATACAGGTAATGTTATGGACCATAAGTCCCATATGGAGTCAGATTTTGGGAGTTGATGATGTAATATCAACTCATTACTTCATCATTTAGCTAAGTAAATGGATCTTTACATCAGCGATAGGTTTAGGACTTTGGTGCCATCTCGTCAGTGTCAATATAAAAGGCCCACTAATTTATTTTCAATTTAATATTTTAAAAACATCATAATTCCAGTAAGAGATCAGTCTGACTACTCCATGTAGGATTTAAGTATGTACCACCATATCATTTTTCAATCATTTTTCATTATATGTTAATAATTAAAATCGATGAAGATGTTGTTCTTCTCGACTGGAGTCGGGCCAAACCTCCATGGGAGTTAATCACGTGGCATTATTGAATTATCTAAGTATTACTTCCTTGACAATCACTGGAGTTTGGTTCTATCTTTTGAAAGTTAAATGTGGAGGACTATCCAATTATTAACTTATTTGATTGTGTAAGTAATGATGGTGTCATCCGTCATTTGGCTGCTGTGGGATTGACACAGTAGGAGATCGGTACCAGAAGCAGGGGCCAGAGAATGGGAGACACTGCCTTATATAGTGATTAATGATTACGCAATAGTAGATTTTTAACAATCGAATGATTACACGATTTAAAAAAACTGTACTGTTTCGCATCATCAGTTTCTGAGAGGTTGCAACAGAACTGACTCATGAATGACACAGTGACCACCGATTTTAAAAATGGAATAACTAAATAATCTCCTGATCAGGGAATCTCAACTAATGAAATCTGTCGGGTTGTTAACATGATACCACCAACAATAAATAACTCTAAATAACCATATTACGAAGCAGAGTACAGGACTTAATAGAGAACAGTCAATTGAGGAATCCAAAATGACTGAAAGAAACAGAAGACACTGCTCAAAATCCTTAATCATCTGCCTAATGCAAATCTAAACAACTCTGAGAAACCATGGGATCAAGCTCCTCTAAAGGAAAGGGGATGCGGAGGAGTTAATTTTATTTTCAATGAAGGGAAAGGGATTATGGTACAGGCGATTAATTGTATTGTTTCTGTTCTAGAAATTAGAAAACTGAAGCATAGAAAACAGGTTTAAAATACTCATCATTGTACTTGAATGGCACAATGATGCTTTCGTTTTCATGCTTATGTCTCTAAAGGCAATTTGTAGCTTGAGAGACTGGTAAATATGTAGAACTCAAAAGAAAGAGCCCTGCTTTGTTTTTGTGAGAAACTCAGTGAGGCTGTAAGTTTGTCTCATCGGTGGGTATACACCTTTAAGCATGTGGGAGGGGCACTAGAATGTAACAGAATATAGGTTCATAAAAGTTGCCTGGCAAACCTGCTTGCATTCTGTATCCTGGTAACATGGGCCAAGGACCAGACAGCAGCTTCGAGAAAATGTTATCATTGGATATTACAGTCTCTCAAGGTTACTATCTCCTAAACTTTTTCATGACAGCATTTGGTTCGCCTAAACAAGTCATAGCCACACCTCTAGAAGTATGCCTACAGCTTTTACTGGTTACCACCTTCAAGATTACCTAATCATCAGAGAAAGTAGTCTGTGGAGAAACAGTTCAAAGTCTTCTGTTTATGAATACTCTCTCTCCTAAGAAGTCACACTATGGAACAAAAGACAAATAAGTCTCACAATTATTCATCAAAAGGTGAGTTTGACATTAATGACTTCCTTCAGGAAGGTGATAATCCATTTGTTAGAGTAGACTTTGTGATTATTGGATTTCAGTCCATCTCTTTTGTGGCAGCCGCCCAACATTAAATATGTGACATATTCTAAATACCCTGCATACACAATGACAGTTCAGCATTTAAACATGTTACTGCTCTGCTCTGCGATTAAATAACTGATGAACCTGGGAGTTTCCCAGAGTCATGTGGGCGTCAACAGAGAGGCAATTGTGTAGAGTATGGCAGACCATTTCATCCTCTGATTATGTTGTTATTTGATTATTAAAATAGGACATTAGATAATCCATGATCAGTGGATTGTGGTGATGCGATGTGGGAGGCAATTATTATAGACCATCCTAATATCAATTATGTAGTTAAAATATTTAAATTTAACACGACAGCATCGTTCATGAGCCTGGTTTGGAGCCACCTTAGGGAAGTGGATGATGTTACATGAACTCATTATTTGATTATTTAATTATATCACACAATGATTATATCATCCATGACACCTGGAATCTGGTGCCACAGATCATCTAATTACATAATAAATGAATTTAAATTGACAATCTGTGTTAATCCCCAAGATAGTGTAAATATTTGTATAGTAATGTAAACAACAATCCTCCATTCCTTGAAGAGACCTGTAAAGCTCCCTTTTGTGGAGATAATGTGCAATATCTTCACATTGCCAGATTCATTGACTCAATTGATGATGATGACATCCTTCATGACTGGCATCTGGCCATGCCTCCCTGCCAGTAGAATGCTACATTCCCTATTTATTGTGACAGTTAGCTACTAGTGACTTATTTAATTCTTTAAATTATGTAAACGACAGACAGTGCCATCACCAATTAAGGTTAGGGTGCAAAACTCTGTCAGGGACAAGGTTAGGAGTGTTGTAGACATGGGCAGAGCATTTTCTGAATGATCTATGCATCTTCCAGAGTACGAGGGCTGCTGGGTTATTGAGTCCTGAAGGTTGCACGGTGTCCTCTGAGATGTACAAGGACTTCACCAAGGCCGGCACGGTGGTCTGGCTGTCGACTACCAGTTCTTCCTCCACATCTTCACATCGGTTGTGATCTACCATGAGAAGAAGGAGTGGCACTAGGAGGTCAGCACCATCACCGGGACCTGACAAAAGGATGACGACTCAGAACACGGGAGAACATCTCTCTCTCAGCTATGCTATTGATGCCCCTGCTGCAGCCATCTTGTCAGCTGTTATAAACATTGTGGCTACTACTGCTCCGCCAGGATTGGGCCCACTATCTCACGTCCTGCAGCACCACAACAGACATTCAGGCCGCTTGTGCTGAGGTCAGGCCAAAAGAATTCATCAGGCAAGACAGTATGATTATCTGACGATTAACTGATGGTATGTTAAAAATGCGTGATGACAGCATACAGTTTCATATCTGGCAAGTCTGTGCAGGAACTGATGATACAAAAAAAGTCAAAGGCTTACATATTTAAAGATGTAATTATTAAATTATTTCATTATATAATCTGTGATCCCTGAAGTTTGGCGCCACCTTGTGTCACACTCAAGTGTGACAGACCATCTAACTATCTGATTATTTCACTATTCAAATCTGTCTTTTTCTACTCCAGGAGGAGTGGAGTCTGTATCCACCTTGTTGGTGTTAAATTGTATCTTGTGAATTCTTTCTTTCTTTATTTCATTCTTTCTTCCTTTCTTTATTTAAATTAATGTTGATATCATTTTGTTATCTCTCTATGGGTGAATTAGGGGAAACTATCTCTTTATTCATTCATTTTTTGTTCAAATCTATGATTAAGAACTCAATGTCTCTTCAGTATTGAGCAATCATTTAGGCTTTACGCATAAAACACCATCCACTTGTTTAATGCTTATTCATTTAATTATGAAAATCGGTCGTTATGTATTCAGTGATCACTGGAGTTTTGAGCCTCCTTTGGGGAGACCGTTGTACCAGACCATCACGTCATCTAATACTCCACTTACTTCTTTAACTGTTACTCTAGGATTTTAAGTAATAATTCATCATTTAATTTACGTATTTCAAATACAGGTAATGTTATGGACCATAACTCCTGTTCGTGGTCAGATTTTGGGAGTTGATGATGTAATATCATCTCATTACTTCATCATTTAGCTATGTAAATAGATCTTTACATCACCGATAGTTTTATGAGTTTGGTGCCATCTCATCAGTGTTAATATAAAAGGCCCACTAATTAATTATCAATTTAATTTTTTAAAAACATCATTATTCCAGTAAGAGATCAGTCTGACTACTCCATGTGGGATTTATGTATGCACCACCATGTCATTTTCAATCATTTTTCATTATATATTAATTAAAGGAGCATATCTAAAGATGAATTAACCTTACAGCCTCACTGACTTTCTCACAAAAACAAAGCAGCGCTCTTTCTTTTGCGTTCTACATATTTACCTGTCTCTCAATCTACATCATGTCTATAGTGTCATAAGCATGAAAACAAAAGCCTCATAATGCCATTCAAGTATAATGATGAGTCTTTTAAAACGTTTTTCTATGGATACAATACAATTAATCGCCTCAACCATAAACTTTTTCTCTTTTTTGAAAATAAAATAATCCCTCCTCATTCTCTGCCCATTAGAGGAGCTTGATCCCATGGTTTCTCGGCATTGTTTAGATTTGCATTGGTCCAGAACAGCCAGGGCCAGGGCCAGGGGGCCAGGTCTAGGGGGCCAGGTTGTCAGGGGGCCAGGGTGCCAGGGGGCCAGGGGGCCAGGGGCCAGGGGCACAGGGGCACAGGGGGTAGGGGGCCAGGGGGCCAGGGGGCCAGGGGGCCAGGGGGCAAGGGAGCCAGGGGGCAAGGGGGCAAGGGGGCCAGGGCCAGGGCTAGGGCCAGGGCCGATTGTTATGACACTGACCAGGGAGCAAGATGATCAAATACAATGTCTGCTGCCATGCAGGACACAGCTTATTCTTTGTAGATGCTGAAAAATTATTTGCACCAGCTTTGCCTAAACAAAAGGTCAGTCTTTTCCATGTCTCTCTTCCAAAGAGAAATGACAAACAATAAAACAAAAAGCCTCTCACATTATGTATTTGTTGAAGGACTTCTGCCCTCTGTCCCATACACAATTGGTTATGGCTAGGAATATAAGGAATGTTCCTTATCATTTATTTAAATAGATTGAACAGTTAATTAACTATATCCTTCTCACATCTGATAGTTTTGATGGCTGGGCTAACCATAACATTTTCCACTTGGCAGTATTAGGCAGCATTATTATGGCTCCTAAATAAGGATTTAAAATCATAAATATCATTTTTTAATATTTATTTTTTATTTTATTTAGTTTTATATAACTAAATCCAATTAAATGAAAACAAACATTGATACACAATATTTGGGAATGTGGGCATTGTTCTTTCCAAGCTACTTCCTGCTGGTAAGGGGCGCTGTCTTGGGGGGATTCGAAGAAGATTCAGAAAACCTGGCTGTAGTCTGTAGGGCTGTTTGGTCCAGCTGTTTTGAATGTAGGATTAGCTTGTACTCTGTTTCAGGCAGTCTGGCGTGATCAAAACTCATTAGTCTGGAAGGAATCCACATCTTTTCATTTTCTGTGGAAATAAAAATAGAAATCCTATTCCCCAGTAACTTGTCTTTCAACTTAAATTTTGGGGTCAAAGCATTTTTTTAATTTAATTTATTGTTTTACATGTTGATCCCAGTTCCCTCTCCCTCCCTCCCTTCCCCCCAACCCTCCCTCCTTCCCTCCCTTTTAACCTCTATGCCCTCTCACATCCACTCTAACAACCCTCCCCTCCCATCCCCCCACCACAATTCCATGTGTAGGGGAATACCATCCAGTTGGGGTCATGTAGATCTGACAGGTCCTGTGAAGTAGGGACTAGGGCTTCTCTCCTGTATCTAGATTAAGGCAGTTATCCCTCCATGGGGAATGTGTTCGCAAAGTCCTTTTGTGCACCAGGGATACATCCTGGCTCCACTGTCTGAGGTACCTTAGACTGCTCAGTCCTTCTGGCTGAGACCCATATTCAGGGGGCCTGAGTCAGTCCCATGCTGGCTTCCCAGCTATCATTCTGGGGGCCCGTCACCTCCTCCTTGTTCGGGTAAGCTGTCTCTATGTGCTTCTGCCTCGTGGTCTTGTCCTCTCCATCTGCTTCTGGGTTCTAGTTCCACTCAGTGTTTATGTATGGGTGTTTGCTCCTATTTTCAACAGGCATTAGTTGAGGGCTCCATGGAGAAGTTAGTTGTTGATCTCACTCTCTGGGAAGGGCATTTATGATAGACTTTCCACGGAAGCTGAGATTGTTAGTTGGGAGCAGTCTTGTAGTTCTCTCGACCTTTCTTTGTGTTCAATTTTATCTTCAAACCAATATTGTCTCCCTCTTTTATGTTCTCTCTCTGTGTCTCTGTCTCTCTCTCTCTTTCCTATCTTCGGGTATGTTGTATCCTCATTCTCGTTGAATATTAGAAAGTTTTTAATTTCTTTCTTTATTTCCTGTTTGACCCAGGAGTGGTGCAATTGCACATTGTTCAATTTCCATGAATTTACAGGTTTTCTGCTATTTGTGTTGTTGTTGAATTCCAATATCTCAAACTTATGTTCCAAATTTAACCATGTCTCACTAGATTTGTGCTTCTGGCAGATGAGCATCAGTTACTGACTACATTCTGCTCCTAAATACTGCTCTAGAGTTACTGTAAACCAGCACAGCCAATGTGAATCTTCAACAGGGTCTATAAACTAATTCTTCTGATAAAAGTGTAATTTGCTGAAGCCCCCCTCCTTTTTCTACTTTTTTTTTTATTGGTTTTATATACCATTTTATCCATCTCATGCCCAAGAAAACACTGCAAAGGTAAGCAGGAAATAGTACAGGAAAAGAATACATTTCACCTTTTCCCTGGTTGAGATGCTATATCAAAAGTAAACAAAAGTAAACTCCTATACATAGGAGGCAGTGTGAGTAACCTGTACACCAAAAAACACCAGAAGTCTTTTACCTATTAGAAGCCCAAAAATTGGGCCTCTAATGTTTGTTGCAAAGAGGAAATGTGATGGAAAAATTAATAACTAAAAGTTATAAAATTCGGGCTTATTGCAAGAAGGAAAAAATAATGAGAACAAGAATTTCTGCCAATACATAAATCCCTGCCTCAGAGTACAGAACCCACATCCTGTTCCCAGGAGAAGAGGTAAAATTTAAGAAAAAACACCAACCTTTCAGGTGTGCTTATCAATCTTGCCTAAACAAATGATGGATAATATTAACTTAGTTCCATGATGACCTTGTAAATAAATTTGTACTCTATCATCTGCCTGTTATCTTGGAAACCTTGTGAACTGAGATTACTGGTCTCAAGTTTCCCTTTCTGTTTACCCTGTTATAAACCCCTCCCAATTTCAAGCCACTACCTTACTTTTCTGACAAAGTGAGGTCCCAGCTGGTTTGATTTTTACCAGTAAAAACCATTTGCTTTTACAGCCAGGAGTCACTTCCTTGGAAGTTGAGGAAACCAGTAGGCATAATAGTAACAAGCTGCTCAAGGAGGCTTTATAGGCTATAGAACTCCAGGTGACAGCTATTTGAAAATCAAAATACTGTTGTGCCAGCAACATGCCTGTACTACTTCCTGCTTACTTTTGCAGAGTTTTCTTGGCTGCAAGTAGGCTAAAATGCTAGACAATATCAACAAAAGGAAGTGGGATTCAGGAAATGGATCATTTATCAGAGGCATCAGTTTAGAGACACTGTTGAAGATTCACCTTGGCTGGGCTAGTTCACAGTAAGTAGGGAGACCACTAGAGAGGAGCAGGCTGTAGTCAGCAAGTGATACTCATTTGCCAGAAGCACAGTTCGTCTGAGACAGGTTTAAACTGGGAACAAAGTTTAAAATGTATATATTTAATTGGAACTCTTTGTTCCTTGCCTTTGGTGATCAACAAAGACAGCAAGACCAGGGAGAAAATTCCATTGTCAGGATAGCTGTATTAATCTGTAGTCCTTTTGACCTATAAGAAGTGGATCCAAGCTTTATGACATTTGTTCCTCTGAAGCCTATATGAACTGTGTTATATAAAAGGACATAAAAGTTTTAGATATATTATCATCACCAATCTGTGCTGAAATCCAAATTGTAGAAAAAGTAGATTTTGGGTGTCTATAAAACAACAGGAATGAACTTATGACTTTGAGCCCTAGCAAAATTTACTAGATTTGGGTTAGAAGCATTTTCTTCTGTCAAGAGCGATCCATGTATAGATTGGTCAGTGGTGCCTTAGGCTTAATGAAGCATCCTTCATATTTACACTTCGATGACACCCAATATAAATCATAAAACTTTGAGTTTTTGACTAAACAGCTGGGAGTCCCTGCTCTATTAGCTTATCAGAACTTGATTAAAAGTTAAGCTCTGAATTTTTATATTGTAAATTAATTTTTTATATATTTAAGAAGTCTTGGGCTAGAGAGATGTGACAGAGGTTAAGATTACTGTCTGCTCTTCTAGAAGTCCTGAGTTTAATCCCCAGCAACTACATTGTGGCTCACAAATATATATAATGTGATGTGGTATCCTCTTTGGGTGTGCAGACATGTATGCAGGCAGAACACTGTATGCATAATTAATAAATAAATGTTCAAAAAAGACTTATATATCTTTATATTTTTAAATTCTTATTTAGGATCCATATCAAGGCTGCTTTTATTGCCAAGCTCACAAAGTTTTGGTTAGCCAAGCCATCAATAGAATTAGAGATCTGAGAAGGATAAACTATATGTTACTTTTGAATCTATTAAAAAAATCATAGGGACCATTCCTTATATTCTTAGCCTTATCCAATTTTCTATGGCATTGAGGGGAGAAATTTTTCACCGAGTACATAATGTGAGATGTGTGTTTTTTTTTCCCCTGTGGAAACTGGAATTGGAAAGTCTGATCTTATTTTGTCCAGGCAAAGGTGCAGACAATTTTCCAATACCCTGCAGCCTCTACACAGTCCGAGCTGGGTCCTATCAGGCTGCAGGCATTGTGTTTCAGCATCTTGCTCCCTGGTCAGTGTCATCACAATCCATGCTGCCCCACAATGTTCTTTAGAGACCTTTCTTTGGTCATTGTTAGGTTCTGTGATTCTTTGTCTGAAATTATTACAGTTTTTTAGTTAATATTTAAATGTCTTATTCTACAAATCTCTGTATTATTAGAAGCCTTTCTAGGTAGATCTTAATAGACAACTTGGTTTTCAGTTACTCGATTTAAGCTTAAACTTTTAGAATATGTATAGGAGACAGAGTGAGGTTTATTCCTGTTATTAATCATTACTACTTAGTTTGACTATAACCAAAAGTTAATCTATAAGGATGGCTGGTAACTTGTGTTTCTTAACATTTTATAATAGTTACCAGATTTTATAAAACTAGAACTTTGCATTGTCAGTTTTAGCTTTAAAAATACTGATTTTAATTTGAAACTCCTTTTAGGGAAACATAAAACAGCTATGTGATTCAGTTTATCTAACTAACTTATGATTACCAAATTTAGCAAAAACAAGGATGGATTGCCCTCTGTATCATTAAAAAAAAAATGAGCTTCTCAACTTTTGATTAGTATATACAGTATATGGCTATGATCTTAAATTTTACCCCTTTAAGTACAAATATCAACAATGTAATAAAGCACAAATAGAATGTAACCTTCTGAATTTAAACATTTCAAAACTGTTTTATAAAACAATTAAACATCCTGTAATGGCTTCTTATAATATCAAATAATTTTAGCAACCTTTATGTCTTTAAACCCATTGTCACCTTGGTGCCTGTTAAGTTTATGTTAATTTCCAGTGTTACATTACAGTCCTACATTAGAAGGACAACTGATTTTCTGATAATCTGAATTTAATGACCAGTGCTCAGAGGTAAATTTTGAGCTGAGGGCTGTTATTAGACAGCAAAAATGTTTAAACCATTTTTTTTAGATCTATTCTTGCAATAAACAGATTTCTAAAAAAAAAAAAACACAGATAGAACTTTTTAGCATGTACATATATTTTTCTTGAGAGAAATAAACAGAACTTATAAACTATTAACCTGGTATGGTCAAAATTTTTAACTCATATTACTAATCTTAAATTAATATTTGTAGATTTAGGAGCCCACAGCAAACAGTTTACATATTTCTCAGATATTTGTTGACTTTTCTTTGAACCTCCATAACTTTTTACATTACCTTTAGTCTCTCTGTGATTTTCTCAGACATCCCTAGCATAGAAATGTCTCTCTTTTTCTCTTTTTCTCTTTTTTTTTTTTCTTATCAGTGACTCTTACCCAGATATGCATGCCGAAATTGAAATCTTATTTGTTTAATTCCTGACTCTACCTTCATACATTGGTGCTTTCCCCTGATCCTCTCTGCACCCTCTGCTCTCTTAACTGATGTCTCCTTTTATGGATTTTGTGGGGTACACCTATTCTTTTTTTATGTAATTTTTCAGTATTATAATTTACTTTTTATCTCTTCTCCACTTTTCTGGATGTTGCCAATCCTTTTTCCTGTTCTACCTTTTATTGCCCAGAGTAATGGAATCATACTCGTAACACCTGAAGTTCCTTCTGATGTTCTCTGTTCTCCTTTGATGAGTTGCATTGACCTATAAATCCGCAGGCCACTTGACCTGTCTACTAGACCACTGTTATCTTATTTTGTCTTCTTTGCTACAGACTGATCGTAACATAGCCATCACATCTAATTACCATGTATTTTGTTATTTGCATTTTTTTAGTTGACAAAAAAATCTTTACCAAATTTGTTCTCCTCAACACCTCCTCATCCTGCACCTCCCCACTCTCACCCCTACCCCTTTCCCTATGGTCACAATCACTGCCACCTGAGGAGAGGAGGGCTGAGCGAGGGGCTGCTTCTGTTATTAGCACCTAGGGATTCAGAACTCCTCTCCTCTCTGACCGCCCACAAGGTGGCCCAATGCACCTAGGCCATCAGCAACAGAGATTGGATCCTGGATGAGCATGGCTTAGGACTTCTGTACCAGGGAGAACCTGGTGCTGTTTACACTGGTGTTCTATATTACCATCAACCTGTAAGATTCTGCCTGGGAGTATTTATTTTTTAATTTACTTATTTATTTTTTATTTCACATGTCGATCCCAGGTCCCTCTCCTTCCCTCCATCCCTCCCTCCCTCCCACCCACTTACATGCTATGCCCCCTCACATGCACCCTGACCACCCTCCGCTCCCAGCTCCCAACCCAATTCCACATGTATGGCAATGCCATCCAGGTGTAGTCATGTAGATCTGTCAAGTCATTTGAAGTAGGGACTAGGACTTCTGTCCTGTTTCTAGATTAAGGGAGTAACCTCCATGCGGGATGTGTCTGATATGACCATTTGTGCATGAGGAATACATCCTGGTTCCACTGTCTGCAGTCCTTAGGATTGCTCAGTCCTTCTGGCTGAGACCCATATTTAGAGAAGACTGAATCAGTACCATGCTGGATTCCAAGCAATCAGTCTGGGTGCCTGTTATTTGCTCCTTGTTCAGGTCAGCTGTCTCTGTGTGTTTCTACAACCTGGTCTTGTTCTGTCCATCTGCATCTGGATTCTAGTTAAACTCAGTGTTTCAGTTTGGGTGTTTGCTTCTGTTTCCAACAGCACTATAGGAGGGCTCCATGATGGTGAATAAGTTAGTTGTTGATCTCACTATCCAGGAAGGGCATTTATGGTAGCCTTTTCACAGTTGCTCAAATTGTTAGTTGGCAACAGTCTTGTAGGACTCTAGACCGTTCTTTAGATTCACTTTTCTCTTCAAACCTATACTGGCTCCCTCTTTTATTCTCTCTCTCTCTCTCTCTCTCTCTCTCTCTCTCTCTCTCTCTCTTTCTTTCTGTCTCCCTCTCTCTCTTTCACTCACTCTCAGTCTCTCTCTCTCTTCTGCCTTGTATTCCTACCCTGACTCAATCTTCCTAGTTGCAATTTCTTTCCTCTCCTCCCTTCTCTTTCTCCTAGTTCTCTCTACATTCATTGACCCCCCCACCTCCCAGGTGCTATGGGGGACTTATCCCATCAACCTTCTGTGAGTGCCTTTATATGAATCTCTTAGAATACAACTTGTATCCTAGTTCCTCTGGTGGTGTGAATTGTAGGCTGGTGATCCTTTGCTCTTGGTCTAAAATCCATATATGATCGAGTACATCCTATGTTCATCTTTTTGTGATGGTGTTACCTCATTCAGGATGGTTGTTTCAAGAGCCATTCACTTGCCTGCGAATTTCAAGATTCCATTATTTTTTTCTGCAGAGTAGTATTCCATTGTGTAGATGTGCCACATCTTCTTATTCATACTTCAGTTGAGGATCATCTAGGTTGTTTCCAGTTTCTTGATATTACAAATAATTCTGCTATCAACATAGTTGAGCAGATGTCTTTGTTGCCGGGATATCGATCATTTGGGTATATGTCTATCTCCAAAATGGCTGTACGAGTTTGCACTCCCACCAGCAGTGGAGGAATGTTCCCTTTCTCCACATCTTTTTTGGTATAAGTTGTCATTGGTGTTTTTAATTTTAGCCATCCTGGCAGGAGTAATATGGCATCTCAAAGTTGTTTTGATTTGCATTTCCTTGATAGCTAAAGATGTTGAACATTTTCTTAAGTGTTTTTCAGCTTTTTTGGTTTCCTCTATTGAGAATTATTTCTTCTGTTCTGTACCCCATTTTTATTTTTTGATTTTATAAAGTTTTTTTTTTCAATCAACACTTCTATTCTTTTTTTTTCATTTTATATAACCAAGTCCATTTAAATAATAACAAACATTTATAGACAATATTTGGGGATTTGGGTGTCGTTCTTTCCAAACTACTTCCTGCTGGTAAGGGGCACAGTCATGGGGATTCTATGAAGATGTAGAAATGCTGGCTGTAGTCTGTAAGGCTGCTTTGTCCACCTGTTTTGAATGTAGGATCACCTAGTACTCTATCAGGTGGTCTGGCTTGATCAAACCACATTAGTCTGGAAGGAATGCACATCTTTTCATTTTCTGTGGAAACAATAATAGAAATCCTTTTCCCGGTAACATGTCCTTGAACTTAATTTTGGAGTCAAAGCATTTTTTTAATTTAATTTATTATTTTACATTTCGATCCCAGTTTCCTCTTCCTCCCTCCCTTCCTTCCCCCTCCCTCCTTCCCTCTGTTTTACTCCCTCTGTCCTCTCACATGCACTCTAACCACTCTCCCCTCCCATCCCCCCCACCCCAATTCCATATGTAGGGGAATGCCATCCAGTTGGGGTCATATAGATCTGACAGGTCATGTGAAGTAGGGACTAGTTCTTCTCTCCTGTCTCTAGATTAAGGCAGTTATCCCTCCATGGGGCATGTGTTCCCAAAATCCTTTTGTGTACCAGGGATACATCCTGGCTCCACTGTCTGAGGTTCCTTAGACTGCTCAGTCCTTCTGGCTGAGACCCATATTCAGGGGGTCCTGAGTCAGTCCCATGCTGGATTCCCAGCTATCAGTCTGGTGGCCCGTTAGCTGCTCCTTGTTCAGGTAAGCTGTCTCTATGTGTTTCTGCCACCTGGTCTTGTCCTCTCGACATGCATCTGGGTTCTACTTCGACTTAGTGTTTATGTATGGGTGTTTAATCCTGTTTCTAACAGGCATTAATTGAGGGCTCCATGGATAAGTTAGTTGTTGATCTCACTCTCCGGGAAGGGCATTTATGGTAGCGTTTCCACGGAAGCTCAAATTGTTAGTTGGGAGCAGTCTTGTAGTTCTCTAGACCTTTCTTTGTGTTCAATTTTATCTTCAAACCAATATTGTCTCCCTCTTTTATGTTCTCTCTCTCTCTCTTTGTGTCTCCCTTTCCTGTCTTCTATTCCTAACCAGTCTCAATCTTCCTGGTCGCACATGTTTTCCTTTCCTCCCCCTCATTTTCTCCTACTACTCTCTCCATTAACTGCCCCCCCCACTTCCCCTGAGCTCTGGGGGGGGGGACTTGCCCCTTCCTGGTTCTGTGAGGGTCGTTATATGAATCTCTTAGAATATACCTTGTATCCTAGTTCCTCTGCTGGTCTGTACCCCTTTTTTAATGGGGTTGTTTGGTGTTTTGTTGATTAGTTTTTTGAGTTGTTTGTATATTTTGGAGATCAGCCCATCGTCTGATGCAGTATTGGTGAAAATTGATGGGAGATGCCATTCTGTAAATGTTGGGCAATAGGAAAGGAAGATAGGAGGGAATAAGAGACAAGGAGGAAAGAGGAAGTTGGAAGGAGAAGTCAGCATGGAGAGTCTGGAGAAAGCAGAATGCTGGTATGCTCCTCAGTAAGAAGACCACATGAACATACATAGATCAGCAGAAATGGGTTAATACTTAAGACAGAGCTAGCAGATAAGAAACTAGTGCCAGGCCAATAACATTATGTCAAATATAGAGTCTCTGTGTGTTAATTGGGGCTGGCGTTATGGCAGGACCAGTCCCGTGGCAGGCGGAAAAACCTTACTCCTTACAAAAAATCTTTTCCCAGTCTGTGGGCTGCCATTTTGTCTTTCCACTGTGTCCTTTGCCTTACAGAACCTTCTAAGTTTGAAGAGGTCCCATTTATTAACTGTTGCTCTCAGTGTCTGTGCCCTGGAGTTATGTTCAGGAAGTGGTCTCCTATACCAGTTTGTTCAAGGGTACCTCCTACTTTCTCTTTTAAGAGGTTTAGTGTGTTTGGATTGACGTTGAGGTCTTTGATCCATTCGGACCTTAGTTTTGTGTATGACTACAGACTTGGGTCTGTCTGCAGTCTTCTAAACACCATCATCCAAATGTGCCAGCACCATTTGTTGAAGATGATTTCCTCATCCCATTGTATTGTTTTATATGTTTTGTAGAAAATCAGGTGTTCATACCTATGTGGGTTTGTATCAGGTTTTTGAAATCCATTCCATGTTCCACCTGTTTTTTTTTTTTTTTTTTTTTTTTTGTTTTGTTTTGTTTTGTTTGTTTTTGTGGCAATTCCAGGCTGTTTTCAGGAGTATAACTCTGTAGTAGAGGTTAAAGTCAGGGATGGTTATGCCTTTGAAGTTCTTTTATTGTACATGGCTGTTTTGGCTATCCTGGGTCTTTTGTTTTTCCATAAAAAGTTGATTATTATCCTTTCAAGGTCAGTGATGAATTGTGGTGGGTTTTTAATGAGATTGCATTGAATCTGTAGATTGCTTTTGGCAAGATTGCCATTTTTACTATATTTATCCTACCTATTCAAGAGCATGGAGATATTTCCATATTCTGGTATCTTCTTTAATTTCTTTCTTTAGAGCCACAAATTTTTATTATATAGGTCTTCCATTTGTTTGGGAAGTGTTCCTCCAAGATACTTTATGTTGTTTCTGGCTATTGTAAAGTGTTATGTTTCTCTGATTTCTTTCTCAATCTCATTGTTGTCTGAAAAAAAGTAGGGATACTGATTATTTTGAGTTTATCTTGTACCCTGCTAGTTTGCTGAAGGTGTTTATCAGCTATTGGAGTTCCTTGGTAGAGTTTATTGGGTTGCTTATTAAGCTATATTAAGCTATCATATCATCTTCAAATAGTGATAGTTTGACTTCTTCCTTTCCAATATGGATCCCTTTTATCTCCTTTTCTTATCTTATAGCTTTAGCTAGAACTTCATGTCCAATATTGAAGAGATATTAAGAGAGAGGGCAGCCTTGTCTTGTTCGTGATTTTAGGGAATCACCTTAAGCTTCTCTCCTTTCAGTCTGATGTTGGCAGTTGGTTTACTCTGGGTTCCTTTGTATTTCGGGCATAAATTTTCAGAATTGAGACTTTGTGTTGAAGGATTTCTCCTGCAATGAATACTGAATGAGCATCTTCATCTCTTTTGATTAATTTTGGTTTGAAGACTAAATTGTTAGATATTAGGATAGCTATGCCTGCTTGCTTCTTGTGTACATTTGATTGCAAGATATTCCCCAACCTTTTATCCTGAAGTAATGTCTACCTTTGAAATTTAGATGTGTTTCTTGTATGCAGCAGAATTCTGTCTTCATATCCATTCTGTTAGCCTGTGTCTTTTTATAGGTGAGTTAAGACCATTAATATTGGGGGTGAGTAAATGCCATTGATTATTGATGCTTGTTTGTTTTAGATTTGATGTTGGCAGTGGTATTGTGAATATATTTGACCTCCATTACCCTTGGTTTCTTGTATAGAGAGATTATCTGTTGCCTACATTTTGTGTGCATAGTTAACTTCCGTGGGTGGGAGTTTTCCTTCCAAATCTTTCTGTAGTGCTGGATTTGTAGGTAAGTATTGGAAAAAAAAATCTGTCTTTGTCATTAAATATCTTGTTTTCTCCATCTATAATGATTGTTTTTCTGGGTATAGTAGCCTGGGCTAGCATCTGTAGACTCTTAGTATTTGTAGAACATCTATCCAGGACCTTTTGGCCTTGAGGGATTCCATGGAAAAGTCAGTTGTAATTGTGATCAGTTTGCCTTTATATGTTACCTGTCCTCCTTTTTTGCACATAGTATTCTTTGTTCTGTGTTTTAGGTGTTTTCCTTATTATATTTCTAGTGTATTTTTTTTTGTTTGTTTGTTTTTTAACTTTTGTTCAGCCTAATTGGTGTTCAGTATACTTCTTGTACTTTCATGTACATGTCATTCTTCAGATTTGGAAAGTTGTCCTCGATGATTTTGTTTAGTATGTTTTTGACACCTTTGAGCTGGTCTTCCTCACCTTCCTTGCTGCCTATTATTCCTAGGTTTGGCCTTTGCATGGTGTCCCAGATTTCTTGGATGTTTTGTGTTAAGTATTTGTTGGATTTATGCTTTTCTTTGGTAGATGAATCTATTTCCTCTAGTTTATCTTCCATGCCTGAGATTCTCTCTTCCATCTCTTTTTTTCTGTTGGTCATGTTTTGTCTGTAGTTCACAATCTTTTGCGCAGTTTTTCTATTTCCAGCATTCCTTCGGTTTTTGTTGTCTTTACTTTCTCTATTTCAATCATTCAGGGTTAAAGGTCCTGTGTGGTTGGAGGAAATCTGGGATGAGCCCACAAACTTTGTACCTCCTGGGTTTCCTCAAGTCCAATGAAGTTATTCCCAAATGTGAAAGCAAAAGGTTTTAATTGGGAAGAACAAAACAGTCTGGGAGTCCACTCTATTGGAAGGCTAAGTTACGTAGCAACAAAAGTGAAATGGAGGCTTGACATAGGGTTTTCAAGGTTACAGCATTTCATAGAGTACAAAGATAGATTGCAAGGGCATCAAGATTGATTAGCACACCTGCAAGGTTTTCTTTTCTTTCTTTTTTTTTCCTGTATCTCATTAAAATAACATGTGGGGTCTCTACTCTGAAATCAGGAAGTTATCCACTAGAAGAGATTCTTGTTCTTTGTAGTTTTTCCTTCTTGCCATTAACCCTAATTTTTAATTTTTCCATCACATCACATAAAGTAAAATATAAATTGTTAAATGTCTCAAAGAACTGTAGTCTTTCCACACAAAAAGCTCATTGAAGTTGACTAAAAAGATGTTTTTACACAGGGCTCCCTGCTCCCAATACTCTGAAGAGATTCAACCCACAAAGTTTTAGTCAAGAGTCATATCATTGATTCCAGGGAGTTTCACATATCTCATGAAAACCCACAGGAAGTAAAATCTGTCTTCATGTTCCCACTCAGATGTTGGGAGGACCCAACACATGATTCATTTACTACACCATGTACTCCTCCATCCTGGGGACAGCAGCCTCTCACTAACCATGTGATTCCTGAGCTCTCCCAAGCTCTCCATTGAACTTATTGCAACAATAATTGAAGAACAGCACACACACAAAAAAAAGGTGCCAGATTTCCTTTAGAGAAAAGCCTGAATCTGGCCTAAGAAGGTCTCTGTACCTTTTATTATTGACAGATCGTGAGGAGGGTTCTGGTTGGCTAGTGATGATTGAGTAACAAGATCACCTTCTTAAAGACACAGCACAATGAATCCTGACCTGGCCTTCCAACCCAGACAAAAACCTTTTCTAGGTCAGCAGAGATACACATTTCTACTGCACTGGCTTTGACTCCAGTAGCAAATACTGCTCTCATCCTGTACCCACTCCTTTCTCCTGAAAACAAGGTGGCTCTCTAGCTTTCACAGGCCACTACACAATCACATGATGTGATTATTCCCTGTCCTAACTACTATTGAGAGATTTTGGCACAGAAAATGAGATGTTCTGTAGTTTCCCACTGATGTCAGATGAACTGAAACCACTTATTTCATGGTTGTCACTGTGACTTCAGAAAAGCAGGGGGGAAAAAATGTAAAGAAATCAGGAACCAGATCTCAAACAAGAAAATAAGTCTTTCTGCAATCTCAAGGCTGGATGATGGATCCACTGATTTAGAAACCTGACAACAGTCCTGTTCAAGAAGAGAACATTGACTAATGCAGCTATTTTCTCACTGTACCCTGAGGAAGCTCTGTTGGGTCACCACAGTGCTTGTAGAAGCAAGCTTCCCAACCCAATTCTCTCATAGTATTCAAATTACCCTGAAGACAACAGTTTGTATTATTATTCATTTTTCAAGAATTTCAGGAATAAAACTCCCAATGCTTTGGAGCTATCACCAAAGCATCTGACAGGAGAAAGATATATCATGTTCTTTCTGATATTACTCCTTCCCTTCTCTCATGGTTTCTAAATTGTCTGTGACCACTAGATAAAATGTACACCCATTTCCCCTGACCTCAGCAAAATACACAGAACAAACATCTTCTTTTTTGCCATATGCCCTAAAATCTCTCTCAAGTTTTTAATATTCTAGGTGCCCTTCCCTGTGTTGAATAAAAAATTCATTCCAATCTGCATTTTGTAATTGTATTTGCAACATCTGTACATTTTTTCGAGGAAGTAGGGGATGATCTTTCGCACATCTGAAACAGAGTGTGTTGTCTATTTTAGACAGGGTAAGTGACATTGAAATTTCTGTCTGACTATGTAGTGTTGGCTGTCGTCTTTGATTCTAGCACTCAGGAAGTAGAGGCAAGTAGATTTCTCTGAGTAGACTAGGGTCTACAGAGTAAATTCCAGGATAGCAGGACCAAACAGGGAAACTCTGTTTCAAACATCAAAAGAAATGAATTAATCAAATAATCAAATAATTAATTAATATTAAACAATTAATGAGAAAAATCTACTAGAAAGCAACAACAACAAGGTTAATAATAATAATTAGGAAGAAATTGACCAGCTCACTTTAATGAGCAAGTTCTAGGAGAACAGGCACCACACAGGGAAATTCTGTCTCAAAAAAAAGCAGATCTCTACAATTCCTAGGTCTGGAGTAGAAGCCAGGCCCAAAGGAGGTGCAGGGCTTGCTGTGTCTTTAAGAACACTCTAACCCTTGAGGAATTGCTCTTGTCACTGAAGCCTTATTAGCCAATCAGGGACATTGAGCCAACCCTCCAGTATGAGGTCTGGAAGGAGACTTCCTTGAGCTATGCTGCAGGCTTGGGTTTGTATCAGAACAGTAGCCAGAGGATTGATTGCTGCTCTATGAGTGGTGCTGTGGGGAATTGTGAGGGGATCATGGATGAATAGAGAAGCTGAAGCATGGTGAGTGACGGGATGTGGGAGGGTGGGATGGGGAGTCATGGAATTCTGTTTGGCAGGCCCTCCAGGAGGAGGCTGGACTGGAATGTGCTGCCACATTCAGTGTTCAGTTAGGCCCATTGTGGTCCAGCAGCTTCCCAGACCTTTCTGAGGAAAGGATTTTGATGAGGTAGAATTGTGAATAAACTTCTGTATAGTAAGCCCCATTATGGTTTTGGTGCACAAGGATGGCTATTTACCAAAGAAGGAGAGGTTCGTTTACTTCAGTGCCTTCCAGAAGTCCTGCTCTTACCATCTAAAGTTTAGGGGTCACATCCATTCAGAGTTATTCTTGTTTTGTTTTTTGCCATCAAAATAAATTTTCTTCTTTTGCGAAAATATAAAGAAAAAGACTTTACTTTACATATTGAGCCCAGTTGTCTCTCCCTGCCATCCTCATATTTCCCCCAGTGACCTCCCTATACCACCCCCCATAAATTCCTCTGGGAGACTCAGGTCTTCCAAGAGGGATCATCAAAATCTGTCAAGTCATTTGAGTTTTGTCCCAGGCTCTCCTTGTCTTTAGGCTAAGGGATTATCCAAATTGGGAGTTAATTTTGTGCATGCTCTAAATGATATTATTTAATTATTTTTCATATATATATATATATATATATATATATGCATGCACATAAAGGTTATATATATATATATATATGTATATGTGTATATAATTTTTTAAAATAGAATTTCTCCTTGTAGCTTTGCAGCCTGACTTAGAATTTTCTGTGTGGTGCAGGCTATCCCCAATCTCATAGAGATCTGCCTGCCTCTGCCTCCCCATTGCTAGGTTATAGTCAAACGCATGTATAAATGGCATTCTTGTTTTGGACCACACTCCACCATTAAGCTGTTTTGTCGAAGAGTAGAATTGTTGATATAAAGATTTACCAATTCTTGGTGTATAGTTAGTCTCTCAAAATAGAATTTAGCTGAGGGAGTGCTGCACCTAAAATTAAATAAAATAAATAAATAAATAAAATGAGTTTCATGCTAACCACTCATGTTAGAGATTATGATTCTAAAATATATTTGCTCTCCAGGATAGTCCAGACATATGTCTCCAAACCATGGCAATAGACTAACCACTGATTTCAATGGAGCAGGGCTTTTACAAGCTGTTCAAGGTTTCCTTACTGGGCCACAATGAACATTAAGTCATGGTGTGCCATAAACATCCATTTTCTTCTGGAGAAAAATCATGGCTCTGTCATATGGGCAAGATGAGCCCAGGTAACAAAAGTTTGAAAAGGAAAACATTGAGGTGTTGAGGGCTGGACTGAGCAAGCAAGAATTTTTGTGTAGATCCCCACTCATGGAGAAGTAATATTGTTCCTTCTGAAACACAGGAAAGTTCTTGGCAGAACAAATAAGAGCTTCAGGGTTGTAGCCTTAGGTGATTTCCATCAGATTTTGAGCTATTGAGAATAAAATAGAGCTCATCCCTTGAAACAAGGAAGATGCTTGGGAAAGAATGCAATTGTCTATGGTCAGGGCCTTTGTGGAGGGGCTAATTCAGATCCCAATTACACAACTCTTCACACTACAGGGAACTGTGGTTATTGGGCCTCTGACCACTCAGGGATTAGTCGGTAATGTTATTGGGATTCCCTGTTTTCCCCCTGCACTATTTGGGTAGCATTTTCCTGAGTTTGCCCCATTAAATGTTAACTCTGTTGACTTCCTAGATGTCCCTACTTCCATTCCCCCATGAAAGTAGTATACAAGACACTATTCCTTTGATGATTTTAGTTGTAGATCTCAGCTTGTGGGAGTTATGCCTGGAGGTGTGCCAGCAAATAGTGCGTAGCCGCCAAGGCCCATCTGATCCCAGTTCTGCCTAGAAGTATACCGCCAAATATCGCCCAGTAGCAGACAATCCTTCTGATTCTGGTCCCTATAGAATAGCTCTTAACAAATTATGGCAAGGGAGGGGAGGGAGAGTTAGGAGAAAGGGAAGGGGAGAAGAGAATGGGACAAAACAAGAGGCATCAAGAAGACTGAGTTTTGGAAAGAATAGAGGAGAGCAACAAAAGAGATACCATATTAGATGGAGATATAATAGGTGGTAAGAGAAATCTGGCACTAGGAAAATGTCCAGAGATCTACAAGGATCACCCTAAATAAAAATATAAGAAATAGTGGAGAGACTACCTTAAATGCCCTTCCATATAATGATATTGATATCTACATCATAGGATATTCTAGAGCCTTCATCCAGTAGATGAAATAAACAGAAGCAGACACCCACAGCTAAGCACTAAGTGGGAATCCTGGAATCCAGTCGCAGAGACAGAGGAGTGATAAGTACAGGGTTCAAGGCCAGGTTCAAGATACCCACAGAATCACCAAGCAAAACAATGCAGAACTCATACACCCCAGTCTGACAGTTGGGAATCCATAATATGACTGACCTAAAACCCCTAAAAGTGCATCTCATTTAGAAGGCCTAGTAAGTCTAAGGGACCTCTGGCAGTGGAATCAGGATGTATCCCTGATGTATGAAAGGCTTCAGGAGCCCATTCCCCATGGATAGATACTCAGCCTAGACACATGGCGTTGGGCCTTGTCCCTGCCCCAAATGACATTGGGGATGGTGCAGACATAAGAGGGATAGGAAACAGAGATGGTTATGGTAAAGTAACTTTGATTCTATTTTAACAGAATTCATTAAAATTAATAATAGGTAATAAGGTGGGGTCAACAAATTAGCTAACATTTGCTGGTGCCATGGCCCTGAAGACCCAGAGCTTTGGGCAAGATTATGGACATTGTCCTGAAGCAGTCACAGACTAACTTTGACTGTTGTATGAACACCATACCCCAGGGACCACTTTCATCTTTGGTGACTAGGAAATCCTGAAATTCCTACCTCCGCTCTCTAAGAACCATTACTAAAGGCTTCTGCCACCATGCCTGGCTTCATCGCTTCAAGTTTACTTAGTGAGACATTAGATGTGATGAATAACATGAAGAATTACACTTAACTGTATAGAAAACATCTTACATCTGTGAACCTGGCTGTCTCCATTACTAGTAATAGACAGAACCCTTACAAGACATTCAGTGAGTTTTACAAGAGTAAATGATAAGGGAAAATAATATTTCCCATATTTGAAAAGACAATGGACTTTGAGGCAGAAAACCTGCATTTGATGGGCACCATCTTCTGTTACTGGAGTTTAGTACCAGAGACTGTTGTCTGGCTACACTAACAACCAGGCTCAGTCACTCATCATAAGTGAGCCAAGCTAATGAACTAACTTCTGTTGACAAGCCAAACTACTATACCAGCACTCTGGATTCAAGGTTAACAGATATCTCTCATGTTCTAGGACAGACTAATCTATAAAGTGAATTCTATTTAAGACAGGATATCACAGTAATACTATTCTTAAAAAGAAGAGAAAAAATACAAAAGTAAAATTAATGAAAATTTAAAGCATCTATATTCAGTTTGAACACTTATGAAAACAAAAAACAGTAAATAATCCAAATCAAGGGTCATAATAGACATAGAATGCAAATATATGCAAAACAAAATTAGAAAGCTAAATATGGAATTTTTCCCATCTCTAAAGCACTCCCATATACTCGGTTCCTGTTTCTGCTATAAGGTGGTCATATAAGAAATCAATGTTTCTTTCATAGAGACATTTTTAAGACTCAAGACTTTTTCTACAATGTGATTCCCTGGAAAATGAGAATTTTATGAGTCTATAGTTGTCGTGGTGATAGGCCAAAAGTGGACCTCACAAAATTGACTTATGATCTGCAAACAAATATCATTGTCTACAAACTGGTAATCAATTTACAGACACACACATACAACAGGATTTTTTCTGTTTCTTTTTCTGGTAAAAATGTCTTTGCCATGATATTTTATAGCATCTTTGCATAATCCATTTTGAAGGCAGTACTTCAAGTTGAAGCACCCATGGGCAAATAGTGAGAACATGAAGAAGCATGGAATTTGAAGTAATAATTTCTTATATTCACATCCACAGCACAATAAGCTATGTTGTGGAATAATGGCATATGCCACGGGGTTGCTGATGCTGCCTGAGTGAGTTCCAGCATTTTTATGTTGCAGAACAAACTCAATTCTCCAAGATGTGAGGAACAATGTGTTGTGGACTGGAGTTTGTAGGACTGTAATCAGAAACAGCATCTCAGCCCCATGTCAATTCCTCAGTCACTGAGTGTGGACAATTGGAAGACCAGCTATCATTGATGAAAGGAAGACAGAGACATAATATGATGTCAGGCAGGCAGATTCAGTCAATACTGAAAGCTCCATTTTATTCATACACCAAACTTAAGTAGTCAAACAAAGGTGCGGCAATGGAAGGGGACATCTATTAATAAGTATAAAGGGAAAACAGAAATTGCTTCCACTAATGTTAAAGGTACTCCATAATTGCACATACTATGTGCCTTCAGGCACCCCATTGCTGCACTTCCTCCCTTACTTCTGGGTGGTTAACCTGTCTACTCCCAAATCATTGCTATTTAGATAGGAGATATTCATCATCAAGGCACAGGTGTCCTGTAGCAGGAAAGATAATGTCTTAAGGACAATAGGAGTTATTGGAGCACTTTGAACTCATGACGAGTTGGAATGGATTCCCATGTAGGAGTTGAGAAACTTCTGACTGGAAGAATATATTCCAGGGCTGCCAAAGCCATACAGAAGCCTTGTATGCAAACAGATGATAAGATCTACCTTTAACTGCTTGGTGGCAGTGCAAATGTTTAATCCTAGGACACAGGAGGCTGACTGATTTTGCTTAGGTTGAGCCCAGCCAAATCCACAGAATGAGTTTAATTCCTGCACAGAAAAACCCTGTTTTGAAAACAAAAAACAAAACAGAACAAAGTCACATAAAGGAACAGATCAACCTTCTGCTGGTAGCCTACATGTTTAAATGGTATTGAAGGAGGAAGCTTTCCCTCTTTGGCTGCTTACCCTAGCTTTGGGTACAAGTTTATTCTTTTACTATGATTAGAGCCTACTTTTTTTGGAATTTTGATGTATAATGACCTGCTTACACATCCATCCTGATAAACTAAAAAACTGCTGTAATCTTCAGATTCCCATTGGTAGGCAACCATTGTTGGACTAAATATATCACAGCTTGTGAGACATCGTAATAAATTCACTTTCTACATATATGGAGAGATTCATCCTACATTCCTTTTCATACAGAGAACCTTCATTACTGCAGTTGGTTTTTGTTTTGTTTTATTTTTTTATATGCTTACAGAAGATGTATTCCTCTGTAAATATTCAATTTTCCATGGAGACTATTTTCTCATTATGATGCCTTTGCCAAGTGTTTGCTCTGAATTTCAGGGATAAAATTCTACATACATGGAGCCATCATCTGGCATTCTGACACAAGAAAGATCATTTATCTTTTTTTGAGATGTGGTCCCTTCTTTTCTTTACTGATTATCTATAGTTCCTGTGACAAACAGGTAAAAAAGCAAATTTAGTTCAACAAAACTCAGTGTTTAACCAAATAACAAATAACACATTTTGCATTCCTAAATCTCTTTGTGGCAGTTAACAAATATTTGGAGCTCCCTTCCAACTTTTTCACCAAGAATCACTCAATCCATTTAAGTAATTATATTTAGCTAGCAACACCATGTCTAGGAGGAAGAAAGGTAAATGCATGTGTACTACAGAATGATAGCACAGTTCAGCTATAGGACAATTGCTATAGAAATGCACATCACTGCTGATGTAGAAAAGTCTTAGTGCTAGAAGGCAATCAGCAACCATTGCAATTAGTCCTTAAGCACTGTGCAACCACCTGGGAGGTGCTTTTTATCACTCAGGCCTTAATAGCTAATCAGGCCCCTTTGTGATGTGCCTGTCAAAAGAAGTGCAGGGCTGTTCTGGTCTGGATTTGAAGAGAAACTACAGCCAGTGGTTTTGAGTGATGTGCTTTGAGGAAGGGCAAACTGGAAAACCACAGCATGGTGAGTGAGGGGCTGCCGTCCTCAGATCGGTGGTGGGAGATAGGTGATGGATCCAGATAGGTGGATATTCCCTGTATTGGGTGGGAAGCTGCAAGGAGACAACCTGTCCCCTGAATTCTCATGTAGTTCTTGAAATTCCCAGAAGCTAGAGGCAGTCTACCAAATAACTATTCTGTGGTCTGTATCTGCTTTGAGTACTGTGAGCAGGGAGGTGTCTATGGAAACCTATTTTAAGTCAACTTCTACATACTTCAGGTGCACCCACTGAAAGCAAGGCAACAAACTTCCAGAGCCCTTTTAGTTAAGTACCTTTTATAAGTTCAGCCGTTTGCATTTTAATTTTATGTGTAAGATCCATGTATTGTTAATTTTCTGCAGGTTGTAAAAAGCATCTCATGTAAGGGTAGCACTTCACTATTGAGCAGTGATCTACAAGAGTAGAATTTGTAACACAAACGATTTACAAATGCTTTTGAGATATTATATCTCATAAAGTAGAATTTAACTGAGGTTAAATTCTCTAAAACACACAAAAATAAGTGTATGCTGATCAGTCGTGTTAGAATTTTGAATCCTAGATACACATTTGTTGTCCATGATTTTCCAGACATTTGACTCCAAACCATTACACAGAAGCTACTCCTGTGTTGCAACAGCATCTAGTCCCTTAACCTTATCATACACCTGCCCCAATACAAGCTGCTAAGAGAGATATTACAGTGTCATAAACAACCTTAAATTATATTATATCATATAGTTGCAGTTTTCTTCTCCAGAAAAGCATAGTTCTACCACTGTGGCAATAGGACACCAGATTTTAAAAAGTAAACCAATGATGTATGAGTGGCCTGATAAAGCAAAGCTTTTACTTAGGTCTTCATGCAGGGATGAGAAACATTCTTAGAAGTGATAGTAACAACCAGGGGCCTAGGCCTTGAAAGATTTTCCTAACGGCCTGGTGTATTGACAATAATACACAGAACCTCGCCAAAAACCAGGTATTTGCATTGGAGAGCTGGTAATTGTATGGAACAAAGCCTTTGTGGACAGGTTGTTTCAGATATGTAGATATAAACTACATAGAGCTATGGTTCTCAGTCCAAAGGCCACTGTGGGCTTAGTCAGCAATGATCATGAGATATCCTGTATTCCATTGTTTTAGTGGTGTTCTCCTGAGTTTGTCCCATTTAATGGGTTTCTACTTACTTCACGTAAGTGTCCCCTTTCCTTCCATTTCCTCTGTGGAAATAGTATACAAGTATCTATTCTCCTTAAACTTTTCATGGGACACATCTCCCTATCCCAGCTTTTTTTAAAAAAAAATCTTTTCTACCTTCTACATTTCCTATCTATCACATTTTCCATCACCTTCACCTCAGGATCCTATATATGGAACAGGTCCTTCAGTTTCAGGTATCTGGTGGCCTTTAGGAACAGTACTGGGAACACATTTGCTGTGTAATCCTCCCATCTCCCTACGTAGCTAGACATGCTGTCTCCAGTCTCTACTGAAATTGTTCACTGTGTAAATGGAGCTTGAACCAAAAGCCATTTAAGAAGGATAGCATATATGAAAAGCAAACTATATCTAGGCTGGCTCCTCTCTTAGTATTTTCCAGAGATAGATATATGTTATGTTAGAAATATTTGTCTTTATGGATCGCCACTGTGGGCGAAGTGATTTCTCCCTGGGAAGGCATATTAATGCTACAACAGATGCATTTGCATCCTGTTAGAAGAATGTTTATGAGATAATCCCTCATGTTGATGCAAGTAGAATTGGTTGTACTCTGTTGCTCTCCAAACAATGGCCATGCTGTCTTCTGTACTATACCTACAAATTTCTTAAATTACTGTAACCCCTAAGAGATTTAAATTTTCCATTAGAGTCAGATAGCCAACTATCCAGTGAAGTCACAGGAAAAGCATTTGCAAGTGGAGCATTGCTTCTACCTTCAGTGCAGAATAAGGAAAATTGTTTACACTGCAGGAGGATTCAGGGTAAGCAAAAAGGTGCTGAATTCACCACTATGAAAAAAGTACATGACTGTGGTAAGGGGAGTGATTTTGTTATTTTCCAGCATGTTTTAATCTGTCATGTGTTGGAACACAGACCAGAGTATGTAGGTGTACAGTTTGTGAGGGATGAAATGAAAGGTAGTATTGCTCAATGGCTAGTGTTGCCACTTTTGTGGGTGGAGCTTCTTTCAGTATCCATTAGTCATCTTGGAGGAAATGGGTGGTGCCAGCAGCTGGCCTGTCTCTCCGTTAAAAAAGCTTTTTAATGAGACATTTTAAATGCCATATTCTCTAGATCTCTGAGCATTTGACTGTTTAGCATACCTTAGTATACAAAATATCCCTGTAATTAATCTGTTTTGACAACGGGATCCAAGCTTAGTGGCTGTGGAGGGATATTTTACTTAGGGCCCTGCAGCCTGACTGTAACTGGTTTTTACTTAGTAGGTTACACTTATAACCATAGAGGACAAAGAGGTAGAGAAAAACTCCCTTTGATAATAGAGGCTTAACCTTAATAAACAGCTCACAGGAAAGACTGGGTGGTATAAATATTTTGTTAGCTTGAAATAGACATTTATAACCTTATATGTTTAGCACCATTGAAAGGCACATAGCAATTTAGAAATATTTGAGACTTAGTACAATTGAATTTAAGTTGTATGAAGTTAGCTTACATTTACATAAAGTTAAATTTAATTTGAATGTACAGATATATTAAACAGGACTGTGTAAAATTGAGAAGGACTAGAATGTGAAGCTATGTATGACATAGTGAAAAACGAAATTAGAGATAAAGAATAAAGAATAAAGCAAATAAAAGAATAAAAGCAAAAGGTAAATGAATTATAGGTTCTCACTACCCCCCAAATCCCATATGCTCTGGGGACCGTGTCCCTTCCTGCTTCTGTGAATGACCTTATAAGAAACTCTTATAATACTCCTTGTATCCTAGTTTCTCTGGCAGTGTGATTTGTATGGTGGTTATCTTTTGCACAATGTCTAAAATCCACATATGAATGAATACATACCATGTTTATCTTTCTGTGACTGGGATACCTCATTCAGGATGGTTTCTTCAAGTTCCATCCACTTGTCTGTGAGATTCAAGATTTCGTTGTTCCCCCCCAGAGTGTAAATGTGTAAATGTGTAAATGTGGCACATCTCCTGTATACATACTTCAGTTGAGGGGCATCTAAGTTGCTTCCATGTTCTTGCTATTATAAATAATATTGCTATGAATATATGTGAGCACAAGTCTTGTTTCCATGGATGTGGATCATTTGGGTATGTGCATAACAGTTATGTTACTGGGTCCTGTGGTAGACTGATTCCCATTATCCTGAGGAACAGCCATGCTAGTCTCCAAAATGGCTCTTCAAGTTGACAGATCCACCTGCAAAGCATAAGTTGACATTGCTGTTTCCAATTTTAGCCATTCTGACAGCAGTAATATGGTATCTTAAAGTTGTTTTAATTTGTATTTCCTTGTTAGCCAAAGATATTGAACACTTTCTTAAGTGTATTTCATCATTCCCCCTATTTAGAGTTCTCTATTCAGTTCTATACCCCATTTCATAGAATTATTTGGTGTTTTGTTGACTAGTTTCTTGAGTTCTTTGTATATTTTGGAGCTCAGCCCTTTGTCGGATGTAGGATTGGTGAAAATCTTTTCCAAATCTGTAGGCTGCCATTGGTCCTGTCCACTGTGTTCTTTGCCTTAGAGAAACTTCTAAGTTTCAATAGGTCCCATTCATTATTTGTTGATCTCAGTGTCTATGCTTCTGGAGTTATTGTCAGGAAACAGTCTCCTGTACCAATTAGTTCAAGAGTACCTCTAATTTTTTTTTTCCTAAGAGGTTCAGTGTGAATGGATTCATGGAGGGATCCATTTGTACTTGTGTTTTGTACATGGTTATAGACATATATCTATCTTCAGTGTTCTATATACCATCATCCATTTGTACCAGCACCACTTGTTGAAGATGCTTTCCTTAACCCATTGTACACTTTTAGCTGTTTTGTCAAAAGTCAGGTGCTCATATATGTGTGGGATAATACCAAGATTTTCTATTAAATTTCATTGAGCTACTTGTCTATCTTTGTGCTAATACAAGGCTCTTTTCAGAACTATAGCTCTGTAGTAGATCTTAAAGTCAGGGATGATGATGACTCGTGAAGTTCCTGTATTATACAGATTTTTTTGGCTATTCTTGTTCTTTTGTTCTTCAATATAAAGTTGATTATTATCTTTTCAAGGTCAGTGAAGAATTGTGCTGGCATTTTAATAGATATTGAATTGAAACTGTAGATTGCCATTGAGAAAATTGCCATTTTTACTATGTTTATTCTACCTATCCATGAGATTGGGAGATCTTTACATTTTCTGGTGTTTTCTTTAATTTCTTTTTGTAAATACACAAATTATTATTATATAGGTCTTTCACTTGTTTGATAAGTGTTACCCCAAGGTAGTTTATGTTGTTTGTGGCTATTGTACAGGGTGATGTTTCTCTGATTTCTTTATTAGCCCCTTTGTTGTCTGAATATAGAATGGCTACATTTTTTTTTTAGTTTATCTTGTATGCTGATACATTGCTGAATGTGTTTTTCAGCTGTAGGAGTACCATGGTAGAGTTTTCTGGTTGCTTATGTAAACTATCATATCTTCTGAAAATAGAGAAAGATTGAGCTCTTCCTCTCAATTTGTATCCGCTTGATATCCTTTTCTTGTCTTATTTCTTTAGCTAGCACTTCAAATACAATAATGAAGATATATGGAGACAGAGGGCAGCCTAATCTTGTACTGATTTTAGAGGAATTGCCTTATGCTTCTCTACATTCAGCTTGATATTTTCTCTGTGTTTACTACATATTGCTTTTATTATGTTTATATAAATTCCTGTTATCCCTGATCTCTACAAGACCTTTAACATGATAGGATGTTGAATATTGTCAAAGGTTTTTTCTACATCTAGAGAGATGATCATGTGATTTTTCATTTTTACTTTGTTTATATAGTGGTATATTTGAAATATTTTCATATGTGAAGCCATCCCTGCTACCCAAGGATGAAGCCTACTTGATCATAGTAGATAATTTTTCCGATACGTTCCTGGATTTGGTTTTCCCCTATTTTCTTGTTTATTTTTGCATCAATGTGCAGGAGGCATGTTTTTCTGTAATTTTCTCTTAGTTTTGTATTTGTGTGAATGGGTATCAAGGTGATTGTAGCCTCAAAAAAAGTGTTTTGTAATGAAACTTCTGTTTCTATTGTGTGGAACAGTTTCAAGATTATTAATATTAGCTCTTCCATGAATTTTCTGTAGAATTCTTCACTGAAGAAGACATCTGGCTCTGGGATATTTTTTATGTTGGAAGGCTTTCTATGATTGCTCCTACTTTGTTAGTTGATATAGGTCAATATAAGTTGCTTGTCTAGTCTTGATTTAATTTTGTTAAGTAAGAGTTATCCAGAAATTTGTTCATATCCTTTGAATTTTCAAATTTTGTGGAGTATTAGTTTTCAAAATATAACATGAAAATTGCCTGGATTTCCTCAGTGTCTACTGTTCTGTACCCCTTTTTGTTTCTGATTTTGTTAATTTCCATTTTCTCTCTTTGCTTTTTGTTTAGTTTGGATAAAGGTTTGTCTCCCTTGTTCAATTTCTGAAAAAAAAAAAAGCAACTCGTTATTGCATTGATTTTTTTTTTTTGTATCGTATTCCTGCTTTCTACTTTATTGTTTTCAGCCCAAAAATTGATAATGGGGCCTACTCCTGAGGGTTAAGTTTGCTTCGTTTGTGTCCTAAGGTTTTCAGTTGTATTGTTAATTCTCTAATGTGTCTCTCATCCATTTTCTTCATATGAGAACTGATTGCAATCAACTTCCTTCTTAGCAGTGATTTCAAGGTGTCCCATAAATTCATGTATGTTGTATCCATAACCTCATTGCATTTTAGGAATTCCGTAATTTCTTTATTTCTTCTTAGACCCAAGTATGTTGAAATAAAGCATTATTCAGTTTCTATGAGTATGTAGGGTTTCTGTGATTTGTTGTTGTATTTATTGAATTCCCATTATAAATCATGGTGGTCTGATAAGGTACAGGGTAATATTCAAATGTTTTTGTATCAGGTGAGGATTTTTATGTTTCCTAGTATATGGTCAATTTCAGAGAATGTTCCATGTGGAGCAGAGAAGAAGTTATATTCTTTTTTGTTTGGATGGAATGTTCAATAAGTGTCTGTGAAACACAATTGAGACATAACTTCTGTTAGTTCTTTTGTTTCTTTGTAAAGTTTCTGACTTGTGGTCCTGTCTAGTGGTGAGAGTGGGGTGTTGATGTCTCCCACTCTAAGTGTGTGTGGTTTTATGTGAGGTTTGAGTTTTAATACCATTGCTTTTACGAATGTGGGTGAGTTTGTATTTGGTGCATAGAGGTTCAGAATTGAGGTTTTGTGCTTAGGATTTCTCCTGTGATGAATACAAAATGACTTTTTTCATCTCTTTTTATTTATTTTGGTTTGAAGTCTAATTTGTTAGGTATTAAGATAGCCAAACCTGCTTGCTTCTTGGGTCCAGTTGATTGGAAGATCTTTTCCAAGCCCTTTACCCTGAGTAACATCTATCTTTGAAGCTTAGATTTGTTTCTTGTGTGCAGCAGAAGGATGGAATTTGTTTCCGTATTCATTCTGTTAGGATTTCTCTATTTATTAGTGAGATAATACCATTAACATTGAGGGAAAGTAAGGGACATTGTTGGTTAATGATTTTTGCTTATGATTTGATGTTGGCAGTGGTATTGTGTATATATTTACTCTGCATTCCCCTTGGATTCTTTTGAAGTTAGATTATCTATTTCCTATGGGTTTTTGAGCTGTGGACATGCCACTGGCAGAGCATGATATGGAGCCAATCCAGAGAATTTCCAGGTTAGTGTGTGGGGGGAATTTCACGCAAATTTTTCCCAGACTCACTCTAGCAGAATCCTGGCAATGGGGGTCATAGATCCTGGTACACAGAGTTTCAAGTGGTTCCTGCACGGATAGGCAGATCTAGCCAGGGCCTGATATTCTCCTTCTGAATCCTCTCTAGCAGAGGCCCAGTGATGGGGGGCAAACATCCAGCACCATGGACTCAGGATGGTGGCAATGATATGTGGATCTAGCTGGGGCCTGGCATTCTTCAAGTGAGGCCTCTAGCCAATGATGGTATCTGATTTTCTAGCTTTTTTCTTTTTAATATTTATTTATTTTTTGAGACCCCATTTTTTTTTTTTTTTTGTGACTCTGCTGCTTGTACCACAACTATATCTTGTATACCATGCTTGTCTTGAACTCACAGAGATAGGCTTCCATCTGCCTCCTGAACACTAGTGTTAAATGCATGTGCCACCACCACCCAGCTATTGGCATCTTTTTAAATATGTTCTTTAAACACATTACTGCTTGTATCTCTGTGCTGCTGTTCTCCTATGTTTCTTAGATTTTACTTATTCCATTCCTTTTGTCAAGTGATGTTTATTATTGATTTCTGAGTTGAGCAAAGTTTTTTGTTTCTTTGGGTTGTCTTATGCTGTATAATTGAGAATTGTTTTGAACTCCCAATCCTGCTTCTCACGTACAGTGCTGGGAAGAAAAACCTACACTTCCTTCCTGCCTGGCCCTTGACTGGTAAGTGAGAAGGAAAATAGACCAGAAAATGAGTGAACTCCCAAGATCTCTGATTAGTGTGGGGACTTATATATGAAGAGGGATTTGTGCAAGGATTGAGTTCATGACCCACTTGGATACTAGTGGAGTAACAGTGCAGAAAGGGAGAGGAAGGATATAAGCTGAGATTTCCTCCTTCAATGATAGTTGAGGTGAGCAATGTGGAATCAGTTAATCATTCCTACATAATCCATAATTTTCCTGGTGGGCAGTTTCTTGGAATCCCCAGATGAGGGCTATCAAGAATCTGGATAGAGGACAGACCTTATCATGAATACAAATTGCTATAGTTAAACTATTCAGCCAAAACGGGTCTGGGTGAACTATTGTGGACTATGTAACAGGGCTGATATTTTTTGTGGTTTTGGATGTACAGTCTCAGAGAAAAGGTTTGAAAAATCCTTGCTGTGCTCTATTGAAACCACATGGAGCTATGCTTATTAGGCCCATGGACACTGTGGCCTTAGTAAGTAATGTTAATGGGATTGCTTGTTTTCCCCCCTGTACTCCACTGCTTGAGTAGCCTTCTGAGGTTGTCCTATCGAATGGTAAATCCTGCTGATTTTTTAGAAGTCTATCGTTTGCTTCCATTTTCCCATAGATGTAGTATACAAGAAGCTATTCCTCATGAGAAGCTTACTTAGAATAACACATGGATTAACCAAAACTCCCTGCACCAGCTTTAATCGTTTCTTTGTTCTGCCTTCCCTACTTTTCTCATCTTCTAATACTTCTCCCTCCAGATCTGCTGTTCGAAGTTACTCCTGTACTATGAAATATTATGGTGCTATCTTTTCTGTTGAAAGCTTACATTGCCTTACTGGCTCGACTTGCAGTATCTGTCTCCTAAGACAACTAAGGCTATTTATTATTGCACCAATAAACTCTGTCTCAAAAAAAAAAAAAAAAAAAAAAATAACAACAAAAATAACCATCTGTTGTAGGTTCTTTCCTTTTTGATCATTACCAGAAATGAACACAATTTGTCTATACAGACATATTTCTTTACTTATTTCTTAAGTCTGTGGCAATGTCCTTATGTCCTCTTGATTATCCCTGCTTAAACTACATGATTGGATGTCCTCAGTGGAATTTTTGGACCAAGCTTCTTAAAAACTTTATTTTTGGATACCAATTATTTATACGGATATGTTTAATAAACAGAACTCATTAATTTGTAACACTGCTCATTAAATTAAAATATAATTCTCTGAACGATGGCAGAATATTACCCCCATTTGCGTAGAGAAATCTAGACCATGTGGTGTCTCTCTTTGAAACAAATATCAGTCACTGCAGGGTCAGAAGCAGAACAGTTTAGGCATCCTTTTGAGTTAATTTTGTAAGAGTCTGTGTGTATAAGTTCTGAACACATAGAGTCATTGGTAGCTGGGTAACATTACACAAAAATCTCAGGTTATGTGGATGAATTTTTCTTGTTTTTTTTTTTTTTTTGACAAAAAGTTGATGGTGTTTTCCCCTCTTATTTTTTTTTCTCTTCCTCCCCTTTGTTCTTTCCCTAATATTGTACACCTCTAGATCACTGCATGGTTGTTGTAGGTGTAGAAGCCATGCTTTATCAATATATGTACTATATGGTTTTCATAATCCTATTGGGATTCTAACTGGTTCCCATTTGCATGAATCTTTGTAATCAGATATCATTTTATAGGGTGTTAGAAATTTAGTTTGCACTGTATTTGAGTCATGTTGCAAATTTTTCTTATACAGAATATGCATACTAATGCATCATGTTCTCAATGATTATAGTTTAATTTTTATTTATGTACTCTGTTTTATTCTTGTTATTTTCAATTTGGAAATCACATTTACTGTTTTGCTCAGCACATATTCTACTTGGGGATGACCTGAGTAAGATTCCAAAACCCAAAATTCTAGGCTCAATACAAGGTCACCTCCAGATGCAGGGTATCTGACAATCTCTACTATGGTATGTAATAATTACATAAGGGAAACATCTTTCTCACACAATCCAAATATATAAAAACTGGGAACAAATTTGTTTTCAAAATCTTTGTTACTGAAGCTGAAAGACCCGCTGAGGGAGTGGACCCTCACGCCCCGACTCAGGAATGGTGATCCCCCCAAATCACTCATGAGAAGTGGTCTTGATGAAAAAGCATGAGGTCTTTTATATTCCAGTGCACTGGGGTCCACAGCCATAGTCCATGTGGGGTAGAGGACTGGGAAACCTGGGTACAGGGTTCATACAGCTTTTATAGGGTTACAAAAAAGCCCACACATTAAAAACCAATCATCTCATAGCATCCAGTGCAGACCAATCAATTTGAACTATTCAAGCCTGGGGTTAGCCCAGGAAGTCTGCCTTCGCTAGGGCTTCTGGGTAGTGTGACACGGTTTATTTCCTGTTCTCATTCACTCACAGGTGCTGTCGATAAACCACCTTGTTGTAAACAGTCAAGAATGACCTTTTGCCTTCTCACTGCTAGGGGGCAGAGCCTAGGAAATATTAGGCTAAGTTTTTCCATCATTACAAAGCAACAATGAGAGCAAAACCAGTCTCTTTTTGTGGATGATTCTAATAAAATTTGTTTCTATTTTAATTTTTCAAATTTGTTTTCATTTTACATACCAATCCCTCCTTCCCACACTTCTTCCCCAACTACTCTCCCTTCCTTGCAACTTTTAATAGTCAGAGAGGGTAAGGCTCTCATTCAGGTGTCAACAAAGTCCAGCATACAAATCTGACGAAGAACCAAGCCTCTCTATCTTTTATCTCAACTGAGAAATGTATCCCTCTATAAGGTGTGAGCTCCAAAAACACTGTTCAAGCAACTGGGTTGGGTACTGGTTTCACTGCAAGGGGCCCCCTAACAGATCAAGTCACCTAAGTGTCAACCACATTCAAAGGGTACAGTTTATTGCCTTGAAGGTGCCCTAGCTGTCACTCCATACTCTGTGAGTTCCCACTAGTTATAGTAGGTGTGGTGTGTCCTTGTTTGGAGAGGGCTTTCCCTGTTAGAGGAAACATATCATGGTAGAGTCAGGCATTGATGTTTCTTATTCTCAGAATGATGCACAGTGTGTCAGACAAGCCCTGTTACCTCTGAGTCATGCTGTAAGGACTCTAACCTCTAGGACTGCAGCAGCCTCCATGCTGACATATCCCCTGCCATAACAGAACCTCTGAAATTTTAAGTGTGACACTTCAATTAAATATTTTCCTTGTAAGTGTTACTCTGACCCTGCTGTGTCTTTACACAGCAATGAAAACCTAACAAAGACAGAACTTGGTTCCAGGACCTGGGTTATTTCTATGATAGAATCTCCCTATCATGCAATTTATTTCTGATGTGTTCTCAGTAGTGTTGTTCTGGTAGCTTGCCTCTCCCTTTGTATCTGTTTATTGGGATTTCTTTCTCAGGGTATATGCAACTTAAATGGCCAAAGAAATGGTGCATATGGACCACTAATTCAGTTTACTTCTAATGTGACTGGGTGAATGTATCATAATGTTCATGTGTAAAATAAGTGAGGGAAACACCAAGGATTATATGACTATATTGTAAAAGAAGTTTACATTTACAATGTATTATACTTCTTTGTGTTATTTTAGGATGCAGTGACCTATGACGATGTGCACATCCACTTTACTGAGGAATTGTGGGCTTTGCTAAATCCTTCTCAGAAGTGTCTCTACAAAAATGTGATGCTGGTCACCTACAGGAATCTCGCTGCTACAGGTAAGAATGAATTTTCCGTCACGTTTTAAAATAAGGGACCAATTGTTTCTTGATTATTGACACTATTCTGTAATTTGATTAAGAAAAGGGAAAATTGGGTGAGTGAGGCATGGTTCTAAGGTTCATTGAAGTTATTACTTAAATTTTGTACAATTTGCAAGAATACATCATATATTATCTCTTATTTCAGACTACATTTGGGATAACCACAATACGAAGGATCATTGTCAAACTTCTAGAAGACACAGAAGGTAAATTTTCACGTGCAAATTTATGCAAATTTGGCTCTGCAGATATTTTAATGTATCCTGGAAATTTTATTGAAGAGTCACACATAAAAAATTAAAATATTAAGAAGAACAACAGTGAAAATAAGTGTAGCTTAAAGTGATGATTGTCATTTTCTCACAAAACACTGTACCTCAGTGAAAGGTAGCTCTTCTGTGTTTGCAAGGCATTTGTGTAAAATGAGAAGGAAACTATGTCTTAACAGATATCACCCTTTGAATTATAGCACCCGGATATCTATTCTGTAGATATGCCAGTCTGTTTAGTTCCATTCTATTCAGATATTTTAAACAGTATACATGTTGCATAGGTGATAAGTATATGTCCAAGAGCTCCTAAGAAAAAAGTCTGTAGTTAACCAGGCATTACTTATCTATTTGTGACTTTGCTATGGATATTGAAAAGGTCAGTTTATGAGTGTCAAGAAGGTTGTTACGAAGAAAACTTAAAGTTGATTTAAAGAAAGTCAAAGTGTGAACGCTATGTGGAAACCTTTTATTTGTTTTCTTAGTTTCATAAACATATCATATGTAGAGCCGTGTAGTTGTGGCCCATACCTTTAATTCCAACATTCATGATCAAGAGCAAGGTGGATCCCTTAAGGTTGTGATCACCCCAGTCTACAAAGTGAGTTCCAGGATAGCTAGGTTTACACAGAGACATTCTGTATTAGAAAATGTAGGGAAAAAAAGTATTTAGTTTATTCTAAATACAAGCCAAGTGAATTTAGAATGTAGAAAGACACAACGTACCTCTCTTATGACAGCAAGAAGAAATGAAAGATATTTAGTCGTCCCCACTTTGAGGATATGTGTTGAGTGTGAAACAACTTTCAAATTTATCAGTATTCCTAAGTCATCTGAAAGATACCATCAATTTACACTGTAGTAAACCCATATGACCATTGTAATATGTGAATTCTTACATTTGTACTGGTAAATTTAGCCAATGTAGTATGATTTCTATGAATTCAAAAATGATAAATAGTATAAATATGGCAAATCTCTGAGTCATTTCAATTTTTTCAATTATGTGGGAGATTTTATGTAAATAGATGCAATAATTGAGGGCCATGAAATAAAGCTCTTACTCTGAATCCACAGGTATCTTCAATGAAAACAAAACAATACCACATTAAAGAAGCATTATGAATGTATAACTCAAGATCTGATTCTTGTTTACAATTAGGCCAAATTACAACTTTATTTTATACATGTAGAAAGTTTCTTTAGTTTCATGCATGTGAGAAAGTTTTACATATGCTAATTATCTTTGCAGGAATCAAAGAAGCCATAAGGGAGTGAATCCTATGAATATACACAATGAATGTGTGAAAAACTTTGTGGGTTACAGGCATCTTCAATGGCTTGAAAAAATTCATACTGGAGAGAAACCATATAGAAGTCCAGAGTGTGGTGAAGTCTTTGCATATCACAATTTCCTTCTTCTCAGTGACAGAGCACACATGGTAAAAAAAAAAAAAAAAAAAAAAACACCTATGAATGTAGTCAATGTGGTAAAACATTTGCAAGACATACAATGCTTAAAAGACATATTAGAACATATACTGGAGGGAAAACACAAGACTATAATCTATGTGGCAAATGTTTTTCACAATACAGTTATATAGTATGTCATAAAAGAACACATATTGGAGAGAAACCCTATGTGTGTAACCAATGTGGTAGGGCATTTTCACAAGTTAGTACGCTACAATCTCATCACAGAACACATCCTGGAGAGAAACCCTATGTATGTAATCAATGTGGTAGAGTGTTTTCACGTGCTAGGAACCTCCAGTCTCATCATAGAACACATACTGGGTAGAAACCTTATGAATGTAATCAATGTGGTAGGGCCTTTTCACATGACAGTACTCTCAAATCTCATCACAGAACACATACTGGAGAGAAACCCTATGTATGTAATCAATGTGGTAGGGCATTTGCAAGTAATGGTCATCTTAAAAGACATATAAGAACACATACTGGAGAGAAACCCTACATATGTAATCAATGTGGTAGAGTATGGTAGATCTTTCAGATGGATTGCTATCTCTAATCCCAATCCTTCATGCTTACTTTCTTTTACATGGAATAATTAATGTTGCAGGAAAACTTTGAAAGCTTTAAGACCCTCAACACAATGGTTACAGGATTGAGTACTGATTAGAGAAAAATATTCAAATATGGAAATCTGTTTGGAGATTTGATTTAATTTTAATTATGTGATGTCATTGTGTGAGTTGGTGATTGTTCATTGTTTTTCACAAGAAGGTTATACCCTTGAGTATTCCTGTATGAGGAACTATGTTATCAGAAAACTGACATAGGTTATGGCAATGAATTTGCCATAATTTTGTTCATCCACATTTCTAAACCTGTATGTATTTTAAATCCCGTTTTATCATGTTGATATCAGGTAATAGGGAAGAAATCATGGAAGAGGAAACCTATATCCTGTAAATAATTTTTTGAACATGTTAGGCATTATACATCACTTTAGTCTTTTTTTAGTTATGAATGCCCATCCTTAGCTTGGTTTCTTTTTTTTTTAATTTTTATTTCATTTTATTTTATATAACAAAGTCCAATTAAATGAAAACAAACATTTAAACACAATATTTGGGAATGTGGATGTCGTTCTTTCCAAACTACTTCCTGCTGGTAAGAGGCGCTGTCATGGGGGATTCGAAGAAGATTCAGAAGTCCTGGCTGTGGTCTGTAGGGCTACTTTGTCCAGCTGTGCTGAATGTAGGATCCCCTTGTATTCTGTTTCAGACAGTCTGGCGTGATCAAACTACATTAGTCTGGTAGGAATCCACATCTTTTCATTTTCTATGTAAACAAAAATAGAAATGCTTTTCCCCAATAACATGTTCTTCAACTAAAATTTTGGAGTCAAAGCATTTTTTAATATAATTTATTATTTTACATGTCGATCCCAGTTGCCTCTCTCTCCCTCCCTCCCTTCACCCATCCCTCCCTTCCTCCTTCCTTCCCTCCCTTTTACCTTCTCTGCCCTCTCACATACACACTAAACACCCTCTCCTCCCTTCCCCCCACCCCAATTCCATATGTAGGGGAATGCCATCCAGTTGGGGTCATGTAGATCTGACAGGTCATGTGAAGTAGGGACTAGGGCTTCTCTCCTGTCTCTAGATTAAGGCAGTTATCCCTCCATGGGGGATAGGTTCGCAAAGTCCTTTTGTGCACCAGGGATACATCCTGGCTGCACTGTCTGAGGTCTCTTTGACTGCTCAGTCGTCTGACTGAGACCCATATTCAGGGGGTTCTGAGTCAGTCCCATGCTGGCTTCGCAGCTATCAGTCTAGTGGCCATTAGCTCCTCCTTGTTCAGGTAAGCTGTCAGTATGTGTTTCTGCCGGAAGGTCTTGTGCTCTTCATCTACATCTGGGTTCTAGTTCGACTCAGTGTTTATTTATGGGTGCTTGATCCTGTTTTCAACAGGCATTAGTTGAGGGCTCCCGGGATAAGTTAGTTGTTGATCTCACTCTCTGGGAAGGGCATTTATGATAGCCTTTCCACGTAAGCTCAACTTGTTAGTTGGGAGCAGTCTTATGGTTCTCTCGACCTTTCTTTGTGTTCAATTTTATCTTCAAACCAATATTGGCTCCCTCTTTCATGTTCTCTCTCTCTGTCTCTGTCTGTCTCTCTCTCTTTCCTATCTTCTATTCCTAACCAGGCTCAATATTCCTGGTCGCACATGTTTTCCTTTCCTCCCCCTCATTTTCTCCTACTTCTCTCTCCATTCGCTGTCTTCCCCCCACTTCACCTGAGCTCTGGGGGACTTGTCCCTTCCCAGTTCTGTGAGGGACTTTATATGAATCTCTTAGAATACACCTTGTAAATTCCCCCCAAGGTGACCCTCAGTCTGTTGTATCTAAAAATTTAATTATCAAAAGCGTGTGAGATCACTCTGAGCTGGGAAATTTTCCCCAGGGCCTATTGCTATGCAACCTGGTACCATTTCTATCATCTGAAAAACTGATGACCCAGTATGGGTGGAGCAATGGCCACTATCTATTGAGAAATTACAGGCTGCACATCAACTTCTAAAGGAACAATTAGAGGCAGGACATATTGTTCCTTCTACTTCCCCATTGAATACTCCAATCTTTGTTATAAAGAAAAAATCTGGAAAATGGAGACTCCTACAAGATTTCTGAGCTGTTAATGATTGCATGCAAATTATGGGAGCCACATACCTGGCTTACCATCCCCTGTAGGTATCCTCAAGGTTATCATTTGGTATTTATAGAGCTAATAGATTACATTTTTAGCATTGCCTTGCATCCTGAGGGTAGTGAGCGATTTGCATCTGGCATACCTTCTATTAATTTTAAAAAGCCTTATAAGAGATATCAATGGGTGGTGTTGCTTCAAGGAATGGCCAATGACCCACAATTTGTCAAATTTATGTACCATTGGCCATTGCCTCCATTACAGAGAAATTTCAATCCCTGTATATTTTACATTATATGGATGATATTTTTTTAGCCAGCCTGGATTCTAAGGAAATGAAAGAGGCTTTTGGAGAAATACAACATAATCTTCAACTAGCTGGCTTAAGAATAGCCCCAGAAATTGTGCAACAAGAATTTCCCTATCAATACCTTGGTCACCTATTGTTATATTCTGGTATCAGTCCTCAAAAGATTACTTTAAGCCTGGATAATCTGACCAAAATTAATGATTTTCAAAAATTATTGGTAGATACAAATTGGGTTTAATCTAGTTTGGCCCTAACCACTGGACAGCTTAGACCCTTATCTGATATTTTACAAGGAGATTCTGATCCCACTTCTCCTCACTCCTTAATGCCTGCTGCATGAGAATACATACAATATTTGGCAAATGGATGTCACTCACCTGCCTTAAGCTAGAAAATTAAAATATATGCAAGTTTCTGTGGATACATATTTTAAGGTGGTTTTTTGCATCTCTAACCTGGGGAGAAAAGATTAAAGATGTCATGTCTCATTGTTTACAGGCCTTTGCCTATATGGTGTTCCTTATATCTTAAAAACAGACAATGGCCCCACATATGCTAGTCATCACTTCTTGGCCTTTTGCAAGGAACATCATATCAATCATGCATTTGGCATCCCACATAACTCTATGGGACAAGCCATCATGAAACACACTCATGCCACACTTAAACAATATTTTAATAAAATAAAAAGGTGGAATATAGGCTCTTCCTCAATTCTCAATTATCCACTATACTTTTTAATTTAAATTTTTTGACTGTAGATAAAAATAACTTGCCTGCCATGGAGAAACATTGGAACAAACCCTCCCAAACATTGGGATGTGTCAGATGGAAAGACATAATTACACGACTATGGCAACCGCCCACCCCCACTATTAGCTAGGGTCTGAGGGGCTGTTTGTGTTTTTCCCCGAGAAACAGAGAAACCTATTTGGATACCAGAACAACATGTTTGTCCTGTGGATCCTAATCAGGATCCTAATCCTGCTGTACTGGAATCCCTGGCCCATGTAGGATCAAGTGGTTTGGGCCTTGGTGAGGAACCCCACATCCTGATGCCAGTTAGTCAGGAGAGAACATTCCCTGCGACTACTGGTTGCCAATGTGCCAATAGAAACTTCATTACTGAGTAATTTGACCTTCCTGACTCAGGGGAGCCTTGGCTTCCAGAGAGTGCTTAATTTTTCTCAATTGCCCAATGGGTGATTCTTGTTTTTATGCATAGCTTTGAGTAATGCCTCCCTAGATGATTTTCACCCCAATGTCAGCATGAGCAATTGCTGGGGACTCAGAGAGGTCCTATAACATAAACTTCCAGCAGGAACAGGAAGATGCTGCTATATGGCCCCTATATCAGGGCCCCTATGCTGGAAGCTCCCCAGGAAGTTATGACTTGCATAGGCACTTGCCTTGGAGACACTGTGCTCCACCTTTAAAGGATCCTTGGGGATGGAAAAATCTTTCAATAGATCTTCTACAACCTTCTTCCTGAGCAATTTATGGTCCCCGTGAGACACCAGTGCCCTGGTAGTTCCAGTTCCTGACCTCGCCCCAATGATAATGGAAGACTGACTTGGGGGGAGAAGAAATTATCCTCTACATCCAAGAAGGGACTTTGATTTCACTGCTGCCATCATTCCTGTCATTGCTGTGTAGGTGACTGTCGCTGTCATTGCAGGGATTGCTGTCGCTCAGTTCGCTGCCAATGTAGAGACTGTTAACCAGCTGGCGGGCAGAATCAGTGAAGCCCTAACTGCAGAGAATGCCCTGCTTGAATGCTCTTATTGGATTTGGACTCTCATATTCAGTTTTGACTCTGACTTAAATCAGCAAACTGCCTCACTTCAGGAACAATTAGGGGTTTTGGGTTGGTATAGCAGGCCTCCTGCTTTCATTCTGTCATTCCTCTTGTATCACCTTGATTGGAATGCAAATGTCTCTGTAGGGGTCAACAGCCTCAATGCTGGCAGGGCCTTGTCTTTTGTAAATTTTACCAGTGTTTTGGCTGACCAGAGAGTAGAGGTCAATAAGACCTGAATTACTCCTATTTCAGCAGATGGCAGGTGGAATGCCATGGCCCAGATTGGAGGTTGGTCACAGGTTTTGAATGGCACATTGTCTTTCAGCAAGTTGGAGCCAGTATTGGTTGGGGTAGGGATTCTTGTGCTATGCATGGTCTGACAGTTCTTTTCACAAAAGAAACACAGTCTTTCCCAATAATCATGAGGTCTGTTAAAAGATGCTGCAGAAATGAGGTACCCCCATGACGGGCAACTTGCAGTGAAGCCCCCCCAGCCTAAAACATGAGGTTTCTGGGGCTCCTGAAGACCGTTAAGGGGTGCCACACTCTGCGAGACCTAAGCTAGGGGTCTCTCATAGAAAATAAAAAAGGGGGAATTGTAAGAATTAAGACCTAGACTAAGAATTTACTCCCCCTCCTTCTGCCCTCAGGGCAGGCATCTGTAACAGCTGGAAAACAGGAGACATGTTTTGTAATGCAAAATGCTATTGGTCCTTTGGCTTCTGCAACCCTGAAAGCACACTAACTTGTTCTTGGAACCTGAGATGACTAACCACAGGCTCTGGTTCCCCCTCCTCCATCTAGTGCTGTGGTATATAAGCTAGCCCCCAGACTAAAAGGAAAATAATAAAGAACCTTCTTAATATAAAGCAAGAGTCCTGTGTTCTCAACATCTACACAATCCCCAGCTTCTCGGGCTTTGACAGCAGTGCAGGCGCCACACAGAGATGTGTCATTAGATAGCTACACACCTGGTTAAGCGCCAAGTCACTAGTTAGCCACACAAATAAGCCATTAGTTAGCCCACCCACAAAGCCACTAGTTGCTACATACACTCAGTCACAAGTAAGTCACAAACCTAAGACATTAGTTAGCCATACAGGCAGGAAATGAAGTATGCAAGGTCATCCATAAACAGGCAGCAGTGGGACACAGATTTAATCGCACCTCTGAGGAGAAAGATACATGTATCTATTAGCTCAATGCCACTCTGGCCTACTAGAGAAAGAGCGATTGGAGAAAAAGGGAGACAGTTAGGGAGATATCTACAGAGAAACATAGGGAGAGGAAGAGGGAAAGCCATTAATAAGGGGAGAGAGGGAGGGATCCACCTAAAAGAGAAACTGCTAACAGAAATGTTATCCCAGCATTGAGATGGCATGCCTTTAATCCCAGCACTGTCCATGGTGAGATAGGAGGGATATGGCTGGACAGAGGGGAATATAATGTGGGAGGAGACAGGAGGGCTTGCAGTGAGGGTGTTCAGTCTGAGCAGTCATTCTGAGCTTTCATAAAGACAGCCGTCAATCAAGAAGGCCTTGTGACAACAGGATCGCTCCTTTGGTCTGAACACTGGTAGAGGTAAGAACTCTAGAGGCTCACATGGCTCTGCTTCTGAGATCCATCAGCTTTCACCCTCTGAGAGCTGACTCTAAATTTTATTATTAATATCTATCAGAACTTGTGCTGCAAATGTTGTTCTCTCTAGGGAAGTGTGACTTTTTTTGAAGTCAGTATAGGCAAGTTTTCAACATATTAAAAATATGTTATTTTGATTTTCAAAACTATCAATTATTGGTATATTTTTAATATCTGATTTAAGTGCATTATTGCTTTTATCTGTGATTGTTTATGCTGTCCAATATTTCTAGGTTTTACGTGTTTCATTTCCTTTCCCTCATGTGATGATGATTATTTATTTCTGTGTAGAAATTTCTCCTGTAGTTTAGGCTTGCCTCATTAATGTAATTGATAATTGCACTAAACATTTTTTTGTTATTTTGGCAGAAAATTTTTTCTACAGATACTCAACCATTTATAGAATGTAACAAATAAGGATGATAAATATTGTATTCTCAAAGTAAGCTGCTTCCCTTTTTTAGAGAAATCTTGATCAAATATCAGTTCCCTTTAAGTTAGTTGCACTTTTTTGTGGGGGGAATATATGACAAGGGCAGGCAATAATTTTAGTCAATAGAAATGTAACATCTCAAGGGCAACAATTGAGGGAAATGTCATATATATACATACATATATATATATATATATATATATATATATATATATATATATTACATGTTGATCCCAGTTCCCACTCCCTCCCTCCCGCTGACAGTCCCCCCCAACTTGTACCCTGACCTCCCTCCCCTCCCATCGCACAATGCACATTCCACAGGTAGGGCTATGCTATCCAGGTGGGGTCATGTAGATCTGTCAAGTAATTTGAAGTAGGGACTAGGACTTCTCTCTCTAGGTTAAGGCCATATTGCTCCATGTGGGATGTGTCTGCAAGGTCATTTTGTGTACCATGAATACATCCCGGGCCCACTCTATCAGGTCCCTTAGACTGCTCAGTCCTTCTAGCTGAGAACCGTATTCAGGGGGTTCTGAGTCAGTCCCATGCTGTATTCCCAGCTATAAATCTGGGGGGCCAATTAGCTCCTCCTAGTTCAGGTCAGCTGTCTCTAGGTGTTTGTGTAATCTGGTCTTGTTGTCACTCTCTGCATCTGGATTCTAGTATGACTCACTGTTTAGTTATGGGTGTTTTATTCTGTTTCAAACAGGGACTAGATCAGGACTCCATGATGGTGGATAAGTCAGTTGTTGATCGCACTATTAGGGAAGGACATTTATGGTAGCCTTTTCAAGGTTGCTCTAATTATTAGTTGGAATCAGTCTTGTAGGTCTCTAGAACTTTATTTTGGTTCAGTTTTCTCTTCAAACCAATAATGGCTAGCTCTTTTATGTTCCCTCTCTCTCTGTCTCACTGCCTCTCTCTCTCTCTCTCTTCTGTCTTTATTCCTATGCAGACTGAATCTTCCTTGTCACACATGCTTTCCTCTCTTCCCTTTCACTTTCTCCTATTTCTTTCTCCATTCACTGCCCCCCCCCCCATTTCCCATGTGCTCTGGGGATCTTCTCCTTTCCCCCATATGTGAGGGACCTTATAGGAATCTCTGTAGTCTTCTACACACCGTCATACAATTGTTCCAGCACCATTTGTTGAATATGCTGTCCGCGCCCCCATTGTATAATTTTAGCTGTTTTGTCGAAAATCAGGTGTTCATAGGTGTGTGGGTTAATATCGGGATTTTCATTTTGATTCCATTGGTCTACCTGTCTATTTTTTTTGCCAATACCAGGCTGTTTTCAGAAGTATAGCTCTGTAGTAGAGCTTAAAGTCAGGAATGATGATGCCTCCTGAAGTTCTTTTATTGTAAAGGGTTGTTTTGGCTATCCTGGGTCTTTTGTTTTTCCATATAAAGTTGATTATTATCCTTTCAAGGTCAGTGAAGAATTGAGTGGGATTTTAATGGTGATTGCATTGAATCTGTAGATTGCTTGAGGGGCATCTAGGTTGTTTTCAGGTTCTTGCTACAAACATAGTTGAACAGATCTTTTTGTTGTATGGATGTTGTTCATTTAGATATATGCCAAAGAGTGGGATTGCCAGATCCAGTAATTGACTGATTTTGATTTTGCTGAGCAACCGCCATAATTATCTCCAAAATGGCAGTACAAATTTGAAATCCCAACAGCATTTGAGGAGGGTTCCCCTTTCTCCACATCCTCTCCATCATAAGTTGTCATTGGTGTTAATTATTTTAGCAATTCTACCAGGAATAAGACATTATCTAAGAGTTGTTTTTATTTGTATTTCCCTGATTGCTAAGGATGATGAGCACTGTCTTAAGTGTCTTTCAGCCTTTTCTATTTCCTCTATTGAGAATTCTTTATTCAGTTCTATACCCCATTTTTTTTTTTTTTTTTTTTTATAAGGCGATTTGGTGTTTTGGTGACTAACTTCGTGTTTTCTCTGTATATGTTTGAGATCGTCCCTCTGTCAGATATAGGGTAATAGAAGACCATTTCCCAGTCTGTGGGCTGCTGTGTGGTCTCATCAACTGTGTCCTTTGCCTTACATAATCTTCTCAGTCTTTCTGCAGTCTTATATACACACCAACAGCCAGTTATGCCACCAACATTTGTTAAAGATGAGTTCCTCCTCCCATTGTATAGTTTTAGCTGTTTTGTTTTGTCAAAACTCAGATGATCATAGGTGGGTGGGTTATTATCAGGGTTTGTGATTTAATTCTTTTTGTTTACCTATGTGTCAATACAAAGCTGTTTTCAGAACTATAGTTCTATAGCAGAGTTTGAAGTTGAGGATGGTGATGCATCATGAATTTTTTTTATTGTACTTGTTTGTTTTGGCTATTCTCAGTCTTTTGTTTTTCCATTCAATACAGGTTATTATACTTTCAAGGTAAGTGGAGAATTGTGATGGGATTTTGATGGGGATTGCAATGAATTTTTAGATTTCTTTTGGCAAGATTTCTATCTTTACTATATTTATCCTACCTATCCATGAGCATGGTAGATCTTTCTGTTTTATGGTATCTTCTTTAATTTACATCTTTAAAGACCCAATGTTCTTGCTATATAAATCATTCACATGTTTGGTAAGCATTAAAGATAATTTATGTTTTTTGTGGCTATTGTAATGGGTAATATTTCTCTGATTTCTTTCTGCGCTCCTTTGTCATCTGTATATTGTAGGGCTACTGATTTTTTTGACTTTCTCTTGTATCCTGCTAGTTTGCTGAATGTTTATGTCAGCTGTAGCAGTTCCCTGGTAGAGCTTTTTGTGTCCTTTATGTAAACTGTCATATCATGTGCAAATAGTGATAGTTTGACTTCTTACTTTTCAATTTGCATCCTGTTGATCTCCTATTGTTGTTTGACTCCTTTTGCAAGAACTTCAAGTACATTATTGAAGAGCTATGTACAGAGAACAGACTCATCTTGTTCCTGATTTTAGAGGAATCACCTTAAGTTTCTCTGCATTCTGTTTGATGTTGGCTGTTGGTTTACTTGTTTATTCCTGTCTCTCCAAGACCTTTATCATGAAATGGGGTTGAATTTTGTCAAAGGCCTTTTCAGCATCCAGTAAGATGATCACGTGGTTTTTCTTTTTCAGTTTGTTTATGTGGTTGATCACATTGATAGATTTTCAAATGATAATGTAGAGAGCTGTGAAGTGCCACGCCTTAAAGATGGCGCTGGCTTCCCCCTTCCACCTTCCAGATGGTGAGCACTCTCTGTCATAAACAAGTCCTTATTTGGCTAAGCCTGTTCAGCTTGCCTGCTTCCCTATAAGAGCAGCCTATCTGCAGGGTCCACATTGGTCACTAGAGTTGTTTAGCGCAAGGGGATTTAACTGTGTTTCACCGGAGTTAGAAGAAGCATGTTCAAGGAACATGATTAAACTACTAGAAGAAGATCTCCCCTGAGTTGCGTATTCCTTGTTGATTGAGGTTGGGCGTGACATGATAAACCATCCCTGCAATGCAGGAATGAAGCCTCCTTTGTCATTGTGGATGATTTCCCTCATGTGTGCCTGAATTTGATTTGCTAGTATTTTATTGAGGAGTTTTTCATTCGTGTTCATGAGGGATATTAGTCTGTAGTTCTCTTCCTTATTTGTATCTTTTTGTGTCTTGGGTACCTAGGTACTTGTGGCCTCATAGAGTTTGGTAATGAGCCTTCTGTTCCTATTGTGTGGAACTATTGAGGAATATTGGTATTCGCTCTTTGGATTTCTGGTAGAAGTCTCCACTGCAGCCATCTTGCCCAGGGCTTTTTTTGGTTGGGTGGGTTTTGATGACTGCCTCAATTGTGTTAGACTCTATTGGTCTATTATCCAGAGGTTCCTCTCTCCCACAGCAGTGGGGCCTGGCTGGGACCCCAGGCCCTGCACCACAGTGCACTACAGGGACAGCCCAAGAGAAGGGACAATGTGCCTTCTATCCAATCCACCAAAACCCACACAACCTTGGAGAGAGAATTTGAGAGCATGTGTGGGAGGAGCAGAGAGAGCTTGATAATTGCAGTGAGCATGCCCTGTTCAAGGAGCCAGAAGTGGAGATCAGGTCATTCGTAGTGTGCTCATTTTTATTTGGGGGGTTGTGCGTGGGGGAAGGGGTCGCAGCGAGGCAGGCGGGGATAGTTTGCATGGGCTAATGTGTTTGTAGGGTTTTCTAAATGGACTGTCAAAGTGCACTATTAATGGCGAAAGGCTATATTAACGAGAGGTGAGGGGTGTGTTGCACATGACATGAGCCAGTCGGTAGCTCCAGGAGGGCATTGAGGGGGCTTTTAGAGACAAATCAGGTGAAAGGGGAAGCGGATGGAAAGGAAGCTGGAGGGATGGTGTGGAGGGATTGAAAGCATGCTGTGCACATGCTAGCTAGGGATAGCCACATTAGAGTCTCAAGGATGACAGTGTCTCTGCCCCTTGAGTTAATGATATCAAGGTGGTGAGACATGGGGAGGCCCCCTGGGACCCTGGGCCCTACACCACAGTGCACTACAGGGACAGCCCAAGCAAAGGGACAATGTACCTTCTTACTAATCAACCAAAACCCATACAACCTAGGAGAGAGAGTATTTGAGAGCACCTGGGGAAGAGCAGAGTGAGCTTGAGTCTTGAACTGAGCATGCTCTGTTCTAGGATACCAGGTGGGCCTGAAGCACTGCACCATCCACCACAAACAGAGCAGTATGTGCCCAAATGAAGTAGAGCTGTGCATGAAGTGAAGGTGAGGGCAGCCAGGCCCAAGGGAGGGGACTGCAGAAGGCCTGTTTGCTGGGCTGTGGTGGTGGCCTGGTGTGGTGAACTCGCCTAAGCCATGGCTCAACAGACAGTGGCAGTGGCAGTAGAGCTGGGATGAGTCATCAGTGCTGTGCTGAAAAGATGGCAGGTCTGTGAGTGGGCTGGGGCTGTGAGTGGCTTGCACTAGTGCTGGTGATTCTGAGTTTGCATCCTAGGAATGAGTGGTGCAGCCACTGCTTGCTGGGCCTGTTTTCTGCCCACTCATAAAACCTTGGGCTTGCACATTTCCTCCTGGGTCTCCCTTTTTTGGTAGGGGCCTCCTTCCTGCTGCATGAGGCACAGAATGGACCCCATATCTAGCATTGCAAGATTACAGCAGACACACCCACCACTGCCTAAGCTCCTGGCACTAGACTCCTGCATGGTAGTCCTTGTCATACCACTGCCTCTGTGAAGGTGCTGCAATGGAGTAAGGCCCCATGGCTGGAAATACGGGTGCTCCTGGAACTTATCTGGTCCATACCCTTGCTTACAGCTCCATCCAATGTTGCCTCTGTGGCCAGATATGCTGCTCGAACCCAGGCCACCAGGAGAGCTGCAGGGCTAAACCAAGTGCCATTCCAGGCCAGATCATACAATCTGTGGCTACCTTGGTTGAACTCCATAGCTGATTGCTCACTAGTTTCCTTTTTCTTTGTTCTGCTCGACTAAGGGACAGAGGAGGGGCACTGAGGCCCCATGTGTGGGAGGATGCTTTAGCTTCACACACTTGATGGATTTTGGTTGCTGCTTTGGCCAGTGGTTCTGCTCAGATTTCTCCTAATAGTTGTAAACTCACAATTGTTCCCTGGCTGCTTAGAAACTTGCATCTGGAATTTCTTTTCAACTGAGAGCTATTTGTGTCCAAGTGTTTGTAATGAACCCCATGAATGCTACTGCTCTCTACATTTCCACCAATCGCCTAGTGCTCAACCATGACCCTGGAGACCCCAAGGCATTTCAAGAGATTATCAGGATCCTGCCTTACTTGTGACAGTCTCTCTCTTCCTGTGTTTGTGGACATTTGCTACAAGATCCTATTGCACCCACAAATCCACCTGTCAACAATATGTCTGCAAAACATGTAAAGGCAAGAAAATGATAATGAAAACTTCATGTAGCTAGTGCATAGATTATGAGCACTTTGAGGGAAACAAGCAGTTAAGCATCCTGGTAAACTGCTACAAGAAACTATGTGAATATATAACCCAGACAAGACTGGCACAGGACATAAGACAAACAGTTGATTGTTCTTTTGATATTTTAGCTTTACTCAATGAAGGATCATTGTTTTGTGAGGACATAGAGAAACCTTCAGACTCATCCTTCACTCTGTGTTTGACACAGTCCCCTTTACCTTCAACCTCAGAACCCATAGCAGATCCCCATGCTAATTTATCTCCAAAGTCTGAAAGTGCCCTCAGCATTGCTATTTGCAGTTCTGTTATCAATGGTTTGCCTACTTACAAAGGGCTTCAATAGATAGATTTGGTATAAATATCCCCTCACCCGAACATCCAAATATGATCAACATGTATAATACTGTTGATATAAAAACTGAGGATCTGTATGAGAGCCTGTCACCTGTCTGTGACATGGTAGCCACTGATTTGTGCTCCACAAGTATTGATATCTGGAGTTTCTGTGAAGAGCCAAAACCTGGTGACTCTCTTTTGCTGAGTGATGAGAAAGTAATCCGCAGTTTAGAAACTGTTTCAAATACAGAGGTTGGATGTCCTAATTTGCATCCAAATTTGGAAGCCACTGTATCCAGTGAACCTTTTTTGCAGCTTTCTTCCAAGTCTCTTAGCCATAATATTTTTATGTCTACCAGCCCTATACCCCATGTGTAATCATGTACAGCAGCAACTCCAAAGGTAGCAAAGTTGAATCGAAAAAGAACCAGATATGAAAGATACAGTGAAAAAGTTCAGCCACTTCCAATTTCTACCATAATCAGAGGCACAACCCTTGGGGCATCTGCTCCTGAGACGGTGAAGCATGAAAGGAAAATCTTCCTTCAACCTATAGCTACTGTTTCCAATTGAGGTACAACACCCAAGACCACCAAAACTGTACTTTTATCTACTAAAAGCATGAAAAATTGTCATGAACATGGATCCAATAAATCCCACTCTAAATCCAAGCCAGGTATTCTTTAAAAAGACTAGGCAGGAAAGGTAAAGATTCTTAGTCATCATGTTATGCCAGGAAGTCCTACCAAGTCTGTGTGCAAAAAGCCCAAGGGAAAGAAAGGATGTAAATGTGGGCATGCTATGCAAAATCCAGGTAATCTTACATGCAGCAGCCAGTACTGACATTGTTACTCTAACCAGAAAGCCTGCATTCATTGCAGATGCTGAAGGCTGCCAGAACTCCTACCCGGCCAATGGGGAGAAGAAGCTGGAGGCATTTGCTGTGCAAGTGAAGGCCTTGGAGCAGAGCAGACTCACATTGGGTGTTAATGTGACCAGCAATGCTGTGTGCAACACAAGTACCAGTACCAGTGTTATCAATGTCACTGGGTCCCCAGTAATGACATCTTTAGCTGCCAGTACAAATGATAACAAAAGTTTGAATGAAGCTATGGATATGAGATTTGAATGTTAACTCAATGTGTCTTGAAGCCTACCGTTGGTAGGAAATAGCTACAGTTTTATGGCAGCTATTCTGTTGGTTTAACTTGCCGGAATTCCTGCATATAGATCACTTGTATCATGTGTTTTCATTGCTAAGTTATATGTGTTAGTGTCGTGGAAACAGTGTGCAGATAATGGAGGAGTACCCTACAATTATATGTTCTTAGTTCTTACAGAACCTGAGAGTTTGAGAACAAATGCTGATACAAGATGCAACTGATTTATACAAAATGAACTTTGGCAAGGAAAATAACCTCATTGTTTTTGATCATGCTTTCTTCATAATCAAAGTTGATGATTAAATGTAAGGAAGTAGCATCAAGTAAGTTCATCAGGATTGTGCTAGTTTTTTTTTTTTTTTTTTTTTTTTTTTTTTAATAATGATTAGTTTATCAGGCACAGCCTTCTGATTTCTGATGCCACAGAGAACTTTCTCCTGTTGAAAATTTGATGTGTTCAGCTCAACTTTTGCACTGACATAATACCAATTATGATCATGAAAATTGGCTACTGGCTTGTATGAAGCAGTTCTTAAATCAGCAGCATCAGCAGTATTATGAAAGAAAATTTCCCACTCATTAGGATGTCTTAAGAAATCTGTCTTTTACCTATATAATAAGAATTTTGTGACTCTAAAGACCCAATAAACTCTACCAGGGAACTCCTACAGTTGATAAACACCTTGATCAAACTAGCAGGATACAAGATAAACTCAAAAAAATCAGTAGCCCTATTTTTTTCAGATGACAAAGAGACAGAGAAAGAAATCAGAGAAACATCACCCTTTACAATAGCCACAAGCAACATAAACTATCTTGGTGTAATGCTTACCAAACAAGTAAAAGACCTATATAATAAGAACTTTGTGACTCTAAAGAAAGAAATTAAAGAAGATACCAGAAAATGGAAAGATCTCCCATGCTCTTGGTTAGGTAGAATAAACATAGTAAAAATGGCAATCTTACCAAAAGCAATCTACAGATTCAATGCAATCCCCATTAAAATCCCACCACAATTCTTCACCGACCTTGAAAGGATAATAATCAACTTTATATGGAAAAACAAAAGACCCAGGATAGCCAAAACAACCCTATACAATAAAAGAACTTCAGGAGGCATCACCATTCCTGACTTTAAGCTCTACTACAGAGCTATAGTTCTGAAAACAGCTTGGTATTGGCATAAAAATAGACAGGAAGACCAATGGAATCGAATTGAAAATCCTGATTTAACCCACGCACCTATGAACACCCGATTTTCGACAAAACAGCTAAAATTATACAATGGGGCATGGACAGCATCTTCAACAAATGGTGCTGGCACAAAAGGATGAGGGTGTGTAGAAGACTGCAGATAGACCCATGTCTGTTGCCAAGCACAAAACTCAAGTCCAAATGGATCAAAGACCTCAACATCAATCCAGCCACATTGAACCTCTTAGAAGAGAAAGTAGGAGGTACCCTTGAACAAATTGGTATAGGAGAACACTTCTTGAATATAACTCCAGGGGCACAGACACTGAGAGAAACAATTAATAAATGGGACCTCTTCAAACTTAGAAGCTTCTGTAAGGCAAAGGACACAGTCGACAAGACCAAACGGCAGCCCACAGACTGGGAAAAGATTTTCACCAATCCTATATCTGACAAAGGGCTGATCTCCAAAATATACAAAGAACTCAAGAAACTAGTCAACAAAACACCAAATAACCCTATTAAAAAATGGGGTGCAGAACTGAAGAAAGAATTCTCAATGGAGGAAATCAAAAAGGCTGAAAGACACTTAAGAAAATGCTCCACATCCTTAGCTATCAGGGAAATGCAAACCAAAACAACTTTGAGATACCATCTTAACCCTGCAAGAATGGCAGGGTTATTCTAAGAGATTCACATAAAGTCCCTCACAGAACTGGGAAGGGACAAGTCCCCCAGAGCTCAGGTGAAGTGGGGGAGGACAGCGAATGGAGAGAGAAGTAGGAGAAAATGAGGGGGAGGAAAGGAAAACATGTGTGACCAGGAATATTGAGCCTGGTTAGGAATAGAAGATAGGAAAAAGAGAGAGACAGAGACAGAGAGAGAACATAAAAGAGGGAGCCAATATTGGTTTGAAGATAAAATTGAACACAAAGAAAGGTCGAGAGAAGTATAAGACTGCTCCCAACTAACAAGTTGAGCTTACGTGGAAAGGCTATCATAAATGCCCTTCCCAGAGAGTGAGATCAACAACTAACTTCTCCAGGGCGCCCTCAACTAATGCCTGTTGAAAACAGGATCAAACACCCATACATAAACACTGAGTCAAACTAGAACCGAGATGCAGATGGAGAGGACAAGACCATGCTGCAGAAACACATAGAGTCAGCTTACCTGAACAAGGAGGAGCTAATGGCCACTAGACTGATAGCTGGGAAGCCAGCATGGGACTGACTCAGGCCCCCCTGATTATGGGTCTCAGCCAGAAGGACTGAGCAGTCAAAGAGACCTCAGACAGTGGAGCCAGGAAGTATCCCTGGTTCACAAAAGAACTTTGCGGACATATCCCCCATGGAGGGATAACTGCCTTAAACTAGAGACAGGAGAGAAGTCCTAGTCCCTACTTCCCAGGACCTGTCAGATCTACATGACCCCAACTAGATGGCATTCCCCTACATATGGAATTGGGGTGGGGGGGGATTGGAGGGGAGGGTGTTTAGAGTGCATGTGAGAGGGCAGAGAGGGTAAAAAGGGAGGGAAGGAGGGAGGGAGGGCTGGGGGGAGGGAGCGATGGAGGGAGAGGGAACTGGGATCGACATGTAAAATAATAAAAATGCTTTGACTCCAAAATTTAAGTTGATGGACAAGTTACTGGGGAAAATGATTTCTATTTTTGTTTCCACAGAAAATGAAAAGATGTGGATTCCTTTCAGACTAATGTGGTTTGATCACGCCAGACCGCCTGAAACAGAGTACAAGCTGATCCTACATTCAAAACAGCTGGACAAAACAGCCCTACAGACTATAGCCAGGATATCTGAATCTTCTTCGAATCCCCCAAGACAGCGCCCCTTACTAGCAGGAAGTATTTTGGAAATAACGACGCCCAAATTCCCAAATATTGTGTATAAATGTTTGTTTTCATTTCATTGGACTGTTATATAAAATTAAATAAAATTAAAAAAAAATTATAAATAAATCTGTCTTTTAAAAGAAAGATGTCTTTAAAAAGTGAACAAATAAATTCTGTCTTACCACTAATGTTAAGCAGTATATACTTTAAATATTTGAGTTCAGCCCCCTTTCTAATTTCTGACTCACTTCTATGAACAAATTTTAAGTCCTTTCATTTGAGCAATGTTCTATTTGTTAAATAAAGTGAAGAGTCGTTTTATTCTGAACATAATTGAATTTATATAGTTCATAACATATTTTATAAAATATAAAATTATTTAAAAATTGGGTTATACTTAGAGTAATTTTGGAATAATGCCCTAAATGTTCCCAGATTTGTACATTATATTTATAGCCATTGATGATTTATTTGATTTTTTTATTCCTGTTCATTTGCCACAGTCATTACATTGAATATGCTCCCTTTTTTCTTTGTCTTTTTTTTCCTTTTTTGTATTTTTGCTTTTGAAGGGTGCTGTTCGTAAGGAAGGCTTCTTTATCAAGGACTTAATAAAATGCCTTTGATGAACCTTGTGCATTTAGGTGGGTGTAAATCTTGGAATATTTTCTTTAGAATATTATTTTGCATGTAAATGGAAACTGTGTTTGAATTTTCATGTATTTCTTTCTATTAACTTTATGGGGAAGACAAACATTCTGTTGAAGGGAATTCTAGTCAGATCCTTGAAAATGCATGGCCCAAGTTAACAAGGACTGACTAGGTGTAGAGATAACCCTGTGATTTCAAAAACTTGCTGGTTTGTCAGGGCAAATTTCAAGAAAATTTCTGCTAGGGAAGTTCTAGTTTCTGCTGCATTCACCATCTATTGAGATCTGATGTGTGAAGTTGTTTTGATTTGGCACACAACATGTTCAATGATGGTTACTCACCTCATAAAGACATGGATAAGCATCTATTGGACACAGAGCAGATGACACCTCTTGTTGTGTAGTGTATCCTGGTGTTCTTTCCTGTTAATGTGGTCAATAAGGAATAGGAAGTTGAGGACAGGGAAAGAATATTTCCGAAGAAGAAAAGAGATACCCTAAAAGAGGGAGCCATTATAGACTTAAGGATAAATCTGGCACTGGGAAAATGCCCTGAGACCAACAATGATGAAAACAACAAATATTGCAATCAACAGTGGAGAGGCTATCATTAATCCCCTTCCAAGATTAATGACTACCTTATATGCCATCCTGGAGCCTTCACCTAATTGTAACGAGTAGGGTTTTTCTGCCCACCATCTGGTCTTGTCCTGCTGCCACGCCGCCAGCCCCAAATAATGCACAGAGACTCTGTATTTGATACAATGCTATTGTCCAGGTGCTAGTTTCTAATCGGCTAGCTCTGTCTTAATTATTAACCCATTTCTATGTATTTCCATGTGGTCTTACCGAGAGCGGAGGAATGGCGGTTCTGTTCTCTCCAAGCTCTCCATCCTGACTCCTCCTTACTACTTCCTCTTTCCTCCTTGTCTCCTAGTCCCACCTATCTTATTTCCTATTGGCCAACAGTGTTTTATTCATTAAACAGTATGAGAAACATATGCAGAATGACATCTCCCATCATCTCCTCTTTTCTGTCTAAATAAAAAGAAGGGTTTTAAGGTTAACATAGCAAAATATATCACATAACAGTTATCAAATAAGAATCACAGTTAACAATATTTAGTCCATTAACATTTAGCAAGATTAAAAGAAAGTATTCTATCATCTATCCTATATTTGTGAGTCTAAAGTCATATATGTAACTTATCTTTAAGCATAACTAAGGAAAACTCTAACCATAACTATCTGTCTTCAAATCAATGACCACAGAAGGATAATATATAAACTCTAGATATGATAGAGACATCTTGCCTTGTTAGTCAACCAAAGTTCTTCTGTAATTTTCCATCTTCAGCCCATAGGCCATAGTGTGTCTAGTAGACTCTTCAGCAAAGCAGGAAACTTTAAACTGTCTTCTTGTATTGGCAGTTCGTCAGTCACTTTTCTCTGTGTCCTTCAGACTGTCTGGAAGACTCTTCCATGAAGCAGGAACTCTATAGCAATGTCCATCTTGAATCAGCAATCACTTTTCTGTGGGTCCTTCATGTCCAGTTTATATAGCACAAAGTCAAACAGTCCAGACAAGAGCAGTGTCTTGTCCAAATGGCTAGTCTTGCTATATTGAAAGTAACCTCCATAACAAGTTTCTTCAATGTCCATCTTTATCTTCCTTTTTGACGAAGGTGGTATTGCCAGGAGCATTTATGTCTCATTGTCGAGAAAAACCCTAAACCATTTTAAATGCCATATTCTGTAGGTCTTTGAAAGGTTTGAAGAATTCCTATCTCAAATACATCTCTGTGTATCTTGAAAACCTAACTAACTTAACTCTAAGCTTTGACTATCATAGGTAATTATCTATAATCTGTATGTACTACATTATACATTATACATAAATGAGCTATATAAACACAATACCTAAACAAGAGAAATATACATATCACAAAATTGACCTTAAATTGCATCAATAAATGAACATCCATTCCAAAATACATATCTATACCATAATTCCCTTTTTACCTTTAAAAAGATATTGGTTGTGATCATTATCCATTTATAACTAACACCATTTTAATGAAAACAAACATTTATAAACAATATTTGGGAATTTGGGCATCGTTCTTTCCAAACTACTTCCTGCTGATAGGTGGCGCTGTCATGGGGGAATCCTAAGAACACGCAGAAATCCTGGTTGTAGTCTGCGAGGCTGCTTTGTCCAAGCTGTTTGGAATGTTGGATCACCAGCAACTCTGTTTCAGGGGGCCTGGCTTGATCAAACCACATTAGTCTGGAAGGAATCCACAGCTTTTTATTTTCTGTGGAAACAAAAATAGAAATCATTTTCCCCAGTAACTTGTCCTTATACTTAAATTTGGGAGTCAAAGCATTTTTAAAATATATAAATTGAATTAATTCAGCAGCATTTGTTTTAACAGTTGTTTCCTCAGCAGTCAAACAATTCAAAGACAATGTAATACCATACAGTAACCAGATTCTCTCTGAGCTTTTCATCTTTGCGTGGCTTTATTATTGCTCTGTTTCTTTTACTTTTTATTTATTCATTTTTTGAGACAGGGTTTCTCTGTGTAACTCTTATCTGTCCTGGAATTCACTCTGCATACCAGGTTTACTTGGAATCACAGAGATCTGCTTGCCTCTGTCTACCAAGTGCTGGGATTAAAGGTGTGTGCAACCACACCCAATTCCTGTCTTTTTAAAACCATTTTCTTTATCTCTCCCAAACCTATGTATTTTTTAAAACACACTGTAAAACTTTAGAGGTTTTTCTTCATATGAATCTGTCTTTACTGTAAATCTTTATCTTTTTCTGGCCACAAGTCTTTTGTCTGGTAAACAACAACATTGCTGAAATGAAAATCATAGCTGTGTCAGCCACTGTTTAACAAAGATGGCAGTGGCGGGTACTTTTACTGCCAGCACTGAAAGCTGTGCTCACCGACTTGGTCTGCGCTGCCATCTCCAAGCATGCTGCCAGCTTGGAGATGTGGTCATTGCCATTGGCAGCTATCATACACACCAATAAATTGTTAGCAGAGTTTCTTAAAAGCTATGCGGTTTTTTTGCCGCTCATGCTGAGTCAGGAATCCTCCCTTAAAGGAGCCGCGCAAATATCTGCTTGTCTCTTGCAAAGCAGATTCCAATCAAGAAAAATGCTGCTATCAAAAAACCTTGCTTGTCTCTGTTCTTTTGTTTGTAAAACCCCTTTTTAAGCTTTTGTTAAATTTTAAGTGGAAGTTCTTATTAGCCACGTGGGCGCCATTTGTAACGAGTAGGGTTTTTCTGCCCTCCGCCACCTGGTCTTTTCCTGCTGCCAAGCAGCCAGCCCCAAATAATGCACAGAGACTCTGTATTTGATACAATGCTATTGCCCAGGTGCTAGTTTCTAATCGCCTAACTCTGTCTTAATTATTAACCCATTTCTATGTATTTCCACATGGATGTGGATCATATGGATATATACCAGAGAGAGGAATTGCTGGTATATGTGGTGGACTGATTCCCATTTTCCTGAGGAACTGCCACACTGATCTACAAAATGGCTGTAGATGTTTGCACTCCCACCATTAATGGAGGAGTGTTCCCCTTTCTCCACATCCTCTCCAGCATAAGTTGTCATTGGTGTTTCTAATTATAGCCATTCTGACAGGAACAATTTGGTATATCAGAATTGTTTTGATTTGCATTTCTATGATGACTAAGGATATTGAGCACTTTCTTAATTGTCTCTTAGCCATTCTGTTTGCCTCTAGTGAGAATTCTCTATTCAGTATGTACCTCAATTTTTAATTGGATTAGTTGGTATTCTGGTGACTGGTTTCTAAAATTTCTTTGTATAATTTGGAGATCAACCCTCTGTCAAATGGGGGGTTTTGTGAATACCATTTCCCATTCTGTGAGTTTCCATTTGGACTTGTCAACTGTATCCTTTATATTACAGAAATTTCTCATTTTAAGGAGGACCATTATTAATTGTCAATCTCAATGTCTGTGCTATTGGTGTTATGTTCAGGGAGCAAACCCATGAAAAATTTTTTTAAGGATACCTCCCACTTTCTATTCTAAGACCTTCAGTGTGGCTGGATTCATGTTGAAGTCTTTGATCCATTTGGACTAAAGATTTGGGCATGGCAATTGACATGGTTGTATCTGCAGTCTACTACACACCATTATCCAGTTGTGCCAGCACAATTTGTTGAAGGTACTTTCCTGCTGTCATTATATTATTTAAATGTCTTTGTCAAAATCAGGTGTTCAGAGGTGTATTTGTTAATATACGGATTTTCTATTCAATTATAGACCTGCGTGTCAATTTTTGGGACAATACCAAGCTGCGTTCAGGACTACAGCTCTATATTAGATCTTGAAGTTGATGATGGTGATGACTCCTGATGTTCCTTTATTGTACATGGTTGTCTTGTCTATTCTGGGTCTTTCCTTTTTCCATATTAAGTTGACAATTATTTCTTTCAATCTCACTGTAGAATTGTGATGGGATTTTGATGGGGATTGCATTAAATCTATAGACAGCTTTTGGAAAAATTGCCATTTTTATTATGGTTATCCTACCTATATATGAACATTGAACATCTTTCCATTTTCTGGAATCTTCTTTAATTTATTTCTTTAAAGACACATACTTCTTGGTATATAGGTTATTCACTTGTTTGCCCAGAATTTCCCCAAGATAATTTATGTGTTTTTGGCTATTATAAAAGGATTTTTTGAGTTAATCTTATCATTTTTTTAATATTACATATCAATCCCAGTTCCCTCTCCCTCCCTTTCTTCTTCCTTCACTCTTATCCTCTCTGCCCCCTCACATGCACCCTGACCACCCTCACCTCCCATCCCCCCCACCCCAATTCCACATGTAGGGCAATGCTATCCAGGTGGGGTCATGTATCTGTCAAGTGATTTGAAGTAGGGACTAGGACTTCTTTTCTCTCTCTAATTTAAGGGAGTATCCCTCCATGGGGAATGTGTCCACAAGGTGCTTTTGTGCACCAGGAATACATACCAGTTCCACTGTCTGAGGTCCCTTGGACTGCTCTATCCTTCTAGCTGAGACCCATATTCAGGGGTTCTGAGTCAGTCCCATGTTGGATTCCCAGCTATCAGTCTGGGGGTCCTATTAGCTCTTTCTCCTGTTCAGGTACCCTCTCCCTATGTGTTTCTGCAACCTAAACATAGTAAGAGAAATATAAAGTAAAGCAACAGCCAACATCAAACTGAATGGAGAGAATTATAAGGCAATTCCTCTAAAATCGGGTACATGACAAGGTTGCTTACTCTCTCCATATCACTACAGTATTGTACTAGAATCTCTAGCTAAAGCAATAAGAAAACAAAATGATATCATGGGGATCCAAATTATATCATGGGGATCCAACCTGTCTCTATTTGCAAGTGATATGATAGTTCACATAAGCGACCCAATAAACTCTACAAGGGAACCCCTACAGATGATAAATACTTTCCGCAAATCAGCAGGATACAATATAAACTCAAAAAAAAAAAATCAGTAGCCCTACTTTATTCAGTTGACATAGAGGCAGAGAAATAAATCAGAGAAACATCACACTTTACAATAACCACAAACAACATAAATAATCTTGGGGTAAAACTTACCAAACAAGTGATAGACCTAAATAATAAGAACTTTGTGCCTTTAAAGAAAGAAATTAAAGAAGATACCAGAAATGGAAAGATCAAGCATGCTCTTGGATAGGTAAGATATATACAGTAACAATGGCAATCTTGCCAAAAGCAATCTACAGATTCAATGCAATCCCCATTAAAATGCCACCACAATACTTCACTGACCTTGAAAGGATAATAATCAACTTTATATGGAAAAACAAAAGACCCAGGCTAGCCCAAACTACCTTGTACAATAAAAGAACTTCAAGAGACATCACCATCACTGAGTTTATGCTCTATCAAAGAGCTATAGTTATAAAAACAACTTTGAATTGGCACAAAAATAGACAGGTAGACCACTGGAATCGAATTAAAAATCCTGATATTAACCCACACGCCTATGAACACCTGATTTTCAACAAAACATCTAAAAGAATACAATGTGGTGAGGAAAGCATCTTTAACAAATGATGCTGGCACAGTTGGATGATGGTGTGTAGAACACTGCAGTTAGACCCATGTATATCGCCATGCAAAAAAACTTAAGTCCAAATTGATGAAAGACCTCAATATCAATTCAGCCACACTGACCCTATAAGAGGAGAATGTAGGAGGTACCCTTGAACAAATTGGTATAGGAGACCAGTTCCTGAACATAACTCCAGGAGCACAGACACTGAGATCAATAATTAATAAGTGGGACCTGCTCTAACTGAGAAGCTTATGTAAGGCAAAGATCACAGTGGACAATTCCAAATGGTAGCCCACAGACTGGGAAATTATTTTTACCAATCCTACATTTGACAAAGAGCTGATCTCCAAAATATACTAAGAACTCAAAAAACTAGTCAACAAAACACCAAATAACCCTATTAAAAAATGGGGTGCAGAACTGAAGAAAGAATTCTCAACAGAGGAAATCAAAAAGGCTGAAAGACACTTAATAAAGAGCTCCACATCCTTAGCTATCAGGGAAATGGAAATCAAAACAACTTTGAGATATCATCTTACTCCTGCCAGAATGGCTAAAATTAGAAACACCAATGACAACTAATGCTGGAGAGGATTTGTAGAAAGGGGAACACTCCTCTAGTGTGCTGGTGGGAGTGCAAACTCGTACAGCCATTTGGGAGATAAGTATGGCAGTATGAACAGAGAGTTGACACACATCAGATATTTTTCTCTCTGGGATCTCATGTAACTGAACATCTTTTGGCTGAAGATCTTACCAAACATCCCCTTCCATGTGAATTTTCTCTAGCCCTCAGAGTTTATTGTTACATGGAAAGTGCACAACTTCAGCACACTGCTCACATACATGGGGTTTCTGTGAAGGGTGATTTTTCATGATTTTAAAAATTAAAGGTACATATGAAGGCTTTAGTGTTTGATTCCTTCACAGAGATTCCTCAATTATGTGTTATTTTATCACTTTTGAGATACAGTAGCCCATCACTCACCATGTTGTGCCTTTCTGTTTTCCCTTGCTCAAAGCACAGAACACAAAATGAGTGGTGCCAGATTCTCTCCAATCCAAGCCTAAAGCCTGGGACAGGAAAGGCCCTGCAATTGGCAGGTTGCTGAGGGCCCTGATTGGCTGATAAGGGTGGGTGACTGGAGCACCACCCAGATGGTTACAGTGGGCTTAAAGACACACCCCAGACAAAGGACCTTTTCAACATGAGCAATGACATGATTTGTATAGCACTTGGCACTGACTACAAGCAGGCGCTGCTCTCTTGCTGCATTCCATAGGCTTTTCCCCTTCTTCCTCCTGGGTACAAAGTGGCTAGCTAGCTTATACAGCCCACTAGACTTACTACTATGTGCATAGAGTAATTTTCTGTCAAAAAGCTGAGAGCCCAGAATGTTAACTACAAAGAGAGATTTGGGGATACAAAAAGTGGTGTTTTTTTGTGGCACTAAACTGAGCTCAGTGTAAACACAATGAGGTTGTCACAACAGCCCAAGTGGGGACTGTGTAGCAATGGCTGAGAGGAATCTCGAATGGCTACCTGTCCAGAGCATCACACCACATGTGTTTATGTCTCCTGGGAAAAAATGGCCATGTCCCTGCAGGCTCTTACTTGGTGGGTTGATTGGAATGGGTGCTGGGCGTATTTTGTGCTATGGCCATGATAACAATAATGCTTTTGATCCTGGGTGTTTTGGCCTGTAGCTCCACTGTTAGTTCAAAGATGCCTGGAGAACACTTAGATATAGTTTCAGAAACTGAAAGAGATACAGACTTAACAATCAGTAAATGGATGTTGTCCTCTGTGTCCTTACTTACAATACTCACAGTGCAGGTTGAGACTCCAGGTGTCAGCCCTAGGCCTGATAAATTAATATAACTTAAGCTTTTGAAATTCTCTCCCTAGAAGACCCTGTGTGTCAATAGCCAACCCTCAGCAAAGCTGCTGTGGAATTTAGTAAAAGGAAAACAGTACAAGAGTTCTTAACAATACTGTTATAAGTTTATGACTATCCTCTAAAATTAGTAGATCAATGTAAGAGTTCTTATCAATGCTGTTAAAAGTTTACTGCTGAAAGACAATTACTTTTCTCTAAACTCAGTAAACCAAATCTCTGGTACACTGACCACAAGCAGGCAAAAATAAGTGTTTTTTTGATCTCATGCTTCAAAGGAATTACTGATATTTTTATAATATGTCTGTAAATTGCGACTAAAGATCTGTTGAACTTTCTGTATAAATACCCAATACTCTAAAGTAAAAATAGCAGCAGTTGCAAATAGCAGCATCCTCGAGTGTGTTAGTGTCTGTCTGTCAAACCAAAGCCACTCCTGACCTGGTCATCTGAGTTTTAGTCCCCATGCAGACCCATAACCCACTGACCAGTCTGTAGAATGAGGTGTTATTGGACAGGTTGTACAGAAACTTCCAACTGTCAGGAAATAAAAGCAGGTACCAGATCAAAAAGATGATAATTTTCTTTCTCTCATCAGAAAGCTTGGTCATTGCTCTATAACTGTAGGAGTTTTATTCCTGAACCTCATAAAAACCACTTAACAAACACAAAATTATAAAAAGACTATTCTTCATGGAAAGTTGAAAATTTAGAGAGGAATGGAGCTAGGAAGATTTTTGTGTATGACCACTACTGCTAGCCAGCACATCTTACTCAGTGAGCAGTTTTAAACAATCTGCATTATTCAAGAATTCAAGCTTTGTAAGACCCTCAGAATGAGGAGTCTCCCAGTTTCCGTCAGTATCCCCAAGAACTCAATGTCCAGTCCAGTTGCTGCAACATGCAAGAGGCTTTAATGAACAGGAAACATTTGTGCAAAGGGGCCCCTCCATCATGCAGACTAGTGAGAAGCCATCTCCCCCCTCCACCGGGCAAAGGTGTTTTTAAAGGCAAAACCCCCAAGCTTAGGGAGGGGGTGGGACCCTCTGTCCATTGAGTACATGACCCTTTGAGGCTGGTCTCCCTATTAGGGTCAACAGACCTTAGGGCCTCAGGGTGTGCTAATTAATCTTGTCTGGGCAAACCGGAGGTGCAGTTATCTCTTTGCTTCTTAAGGACCCCATTCACCACCTGCTGACTCACAAGAAAGGAGGGGCAGTGTAAATTCTTGGAATCTTGTTTTCTCAGGTCCGTGTGAGGGGAAGTTAGCAGATTCCAAGGAACAGATATTGCTAGGGGTTAACTTTCCAGGTTAGTATGTCCTTCATTTAAAGTGGGGCGTTTCTCTAACTTTACTTTTTTGTCTTTCACGCCCTATATCTTATCTCTAGAGAGTAAAGTTCTAGTAATCTGGTCTACAAAGCACCCCACCCAGAACCCGCACTTTCCCCACCCTGTGTCCTACTGCGCCCACTGCTCCACTGGTCTGGTTGAGCACTGGGACAGAGAGCGGGTCAAAAAAAAACACCTCCACCTCCGGAAAATTTCTTGGACCTGCTTTGAAAATACTGGACCCATCTATCCCGCTGGAGCCACCAGAGTGCCCGCCTGCCTGATGTTTATCCGTCATTACTGAGGCTCTGCCAGGGGAGAGACCTCCTAGAGTGACTGGAACAGACAGAGTTACAGACATTGAGCACCTCTCACAACTCTGTCCCCAGGAACTCCTTCTCAAACACACGGTTCCGGGACTGTCCCCTGCATCGCTCACAAGCGGCTGCGATCTCAGGACTTCCGCCTTCCGGTCACGAACTAAAGCTTCCGGTTCGTGGCTGTCAGTGTCCCCGGAAGACACACATGGAAAACATGCTTCTAGTTCCACCCGGCCAAACTGACACACGATTTCCGCTTGTGAACCAAGGACGTCAGGCTTCCAGTCACTGACTTGAGCTTCACACAAAATGGTCCCCAGGAAAGGTTGCAACGAAGAGATGCACAACTTGAGTTCCACCCGTGAAGTAAACAGGACGGAGTGCGCTGAGGCCTGAGTTCCGCTTTCGGCACATTACTTCCGCTTACGGATGGTGCAACATGCGATTCCCTGCCCACCGGGCGGCGATTAAATTGGATCCGCTTTAGGCCCAGGATGGAAATTGATCGCATCGGACATTGCGGGCCCGATAGGAAACGCCTTAAGGGACAGGACTTCCAGGTCCAAGTGAACAGGTCAGAAACGGCACAAGAGGCAGCAGAGAGCATATTCCCTGTCACTCATCGAGGCGGTAGGTGGGACTTCCGGGTGCGGCGAACAGGGCAGAAACAGAGATCACAACCCTAGGTCCGTGCACCCCTCTGGTTTTCGCTGTTTCCCTGTTTATGCCACGGTTGGCAGCAGGGTTCCTGTTGCCGGGGAAACCGGGGTGGGACTTCCGGCAACATGGTAAAGCAGGGCGGGACTTCTGCGTGGGAGCATTGACCAGGAATTAATCACTTAGAGAGGTTCCCAGGGGATGGGCGGGGTCACGGGAGCGGTGATGTCAGAGGAGTTGCAGGCGTGAACTATAGGGGACACAGCTGTCAATCAAATACCCGTCATTCATTCATTCAGTCATTCATTCACTCATTCATTCAGTCATTCATTCACTCATTCATTCAGTCATTCACTCAACCACTCAGTTCGAGGTCCTACCCTCCCACTTCCAGGAGTCCCTGGAGAAGGCGGGGTTTCCGGCTCCGCCCGAATATGCCCAGGAGACAGCGAAGCTGAAGGTGCTGGAGGTGGCATCGTGGCTGCACAGGGTGAGGACGACCCCATCCCTTCTGGTCAGGTGGTAGGCCACAGGCCTTCCTTTCGAGGCCCCGCCCATAAGCCTGCCCCGCCCTCTGCCCTTTAGGACCTGCACTCGCCTGATGTCATTATTGGAGCCTATACCGTCCTGGTGAGTGAGGCCCTGCCCCTCACTGACCCGGCCCCTTGGCGTCTGGCCCCGCCCACTGTAGGCCATGGATGGCTTCATCCTGGAGAAGCCAAAGGACAAGGACGATGCCTACAGGATGCTGCGCAGGTGGGCGGGGCCTTAAGGGGCGGGGTAGACCCCCCAAGGCATAGTGGGCGGGGCCTCTTCATGGAGCTCCAGCCTCTGCCCACCCCAGCCCTGCCCCTTGCCAACCACGCACTGTCCCGCCTTCCCTGGCCCCGCCCAGGCTGAGTGGCCAGCAGCACAGTGTCATCACCGGTGTGGCCATCTTGAGGCCACTGTGGCAGAGGCAGCTTCAGGAGCCGAGTTCCACATGCCCAGAGGCCCCAGAGGCGGAAGGGGACCCAGAAGCAGAAGTGGAATTGTCACTGTTCCATGAAGAGACCCGTGTGACATTCTCGCGGCTATCGGAGCCACTGCTCTGCCAATACGTGGAGAGCAGGGAGCCTCTGTGAGTGGGTGCGAGGTGGGGTGGGTGGGGCCAGGAAACCTGGAAGTGAGGCCTGAAAAGGAAGAGTTGTCCCCAGCGGGCGTGGGTGTGGCTGAGCATGGCACCTGGTGTGACTTCGTCCCTGCCTTGCACCCAGGGACAAGGCAGGCGCCTATGGGCTTCAGGCCCGAGGCGGTGCCCTAGCAGAGCGCGTGGGAGGGGGATTTCTTCAATACCGTGGGGTTTCCACTCAACCGCTGCATGTGTGAGCTGGCTGCCATCTTCCCGGATGTGGGACCACACGTCCCTGTCAGCCAGCATCCGGCCACACCCCAATAATGAGGATTGTAGATGGAGAATGAGTATGTGAGTGACTGTCCGGGCGGGTATTCTGGTGAGAGAGTTACTGAAGGGGCGGGACTTCTGGTGAGTTTGTGAAGCAGTGACCCATTTCCCATGATGCCCTTGGTGCATTGTGTTTGATTGACAGAGCAAGCTTCCCTCAAGTGCATCACTTCCCAGTGCTAGGACACAGGACATGGGGTGAGGTGTGTGGAGGCAGGGTTAGGGGACAGGCCCACCGAGGGGAGTACACCTAAACCCGCCCCTGTGGCCCCGCCCCTCCTGATGCCCCGCCCTCACCATCTCCATGGGCCCTGCCCTTGCCCCCACTGGGTCCTGCATGAGCAGCTTCACCATCAGATGCCTGTGATGGACATTTGACATCAGGAGCAGGGTCAGAGGAGGCCCCACCCCCTGCCCGCACTCTGATTTGCATATTTAAGAGCTGCCTGGAGACTCAGAAGACATCAAATACAGAAACTGCTGGGGTTAATTTGCATGGCCACACCTCCAAATGACCTAACCTGCATGTATTTGCAGGTCAAAGTCCCAAACAGATGGGAATACTTGCATTCATTTGCATAGCAAAAGCATGCAAAGCAGCACAAATTTGCATATTAAAGTGTATTTCTGAAACTGGGGTTTGCTCATTTACATACTCAAATGTGAAGCCCCAATCAGACTTCCAGATTTCCAGGCACTGTGCTTATTTGCATAATCAAAATTACTAGTGCATCCTTTACATAACAGTTTAGTATCCTCATTTGCATATTTAAATGGTGGCAGGTTTTTACTGCTCAGCATCAGGCCCCACCCCTTCAGCACCACCCTAGCTCACCTGTCCCCTACCCCGAGGTCACAGTGTCCAAGGTCACAATCAGTGACCCTCTCCAGGCCCTGCCCTCAACCACACCAGGCCCTTCCCCACTTTCTCTCCTAGGGTCCCCGAGGGCAGGGCCGGGGTCTGGGTATTACCTATGGTGCAGACAGGACTTGGTCCTGGCAGTGACATCACAGGAAATTGTGACTGTGAGCAGGAACTGCCCTCCTTCCCTACCCTCACCATCTCCACCCCCAGCTGGGCATGGCAGGAGTCTCCTACCAAATTCTTAGGTTACCAAAAGCAGCAATGCTAGGACCCAGAGGGCGGTGGCCATGTTGAGCTGGTTATGAGAGTAAAAACCCTGAGGATGATGAGTGTGGCTCCTGTGACATCACAGAGCTCACCCCTCCAGGCCCTTGTAATGTCAGTCACCGCATACCCTGCCCCTCCAGCTGTCAATCACTACAGACCCCACTTCCTGCCTCTGGGCCATGAGGTCTGCTGAGGGTGTGATCTACAAGCTGACTGGGCGGGGACATGTCAGCTATCTTTATAAAGGTAGAGGGGCAGGCTGCAAGCCGAGGGCTGGATTTCCTGGCAAGGGAAACCTGGCAGTAGAGACTCAGGTCAATCATCAAGGGTGGGGCATGACTTCTGCTCGCAGATCGCAGCCAAGGCTGACTTGAGCCAAGGCCATCAGGAACTTTTGTAACTGCTGTGGATGGGACTGCATTTCCCAGCATCCTATGCGGCCGCTTACTGCTTCGCTGCCCAGAGACTTCTGGGTTTGGATGTTCATGTCCAGGACTGCATTTCCTAGCATCCTGTGCGGTCGATTCCTGCCTTTATGCCAAGGGATTTCCGGTTTTTATCTGTACTGGCCAGGGACTGTAGTTCCCAACATGCTCTGCGGTGGCTTTCTGTTTTTCAGCAATGAAACTTCCAGTTTGTAGTTTTTGGAGGCCCAGGACTCCATTTCCCAGCATTCTCTGTGGCCACTTCCTGCTTCCCTGCCCAGGGACTTCTTATTTTCATCTTTGGCAGCCAAGGACTATATTTCCCAGCATGATTTGTGTCAGCTTTTCTATGAATGGACTTCCGGTTAAAAACTTTGGGGTCCAGAACTGCACTTCCCAGCATGCTGTGTGGCTGCTTCTTTCTTTTCTCCCCTGGACTTCAAGGCCCCTAACTACAGTTCCCGGCATGTGCTGGGCTTGTTTCGATCTTTTCAGTTCCTAAACTTCTTCTGGTCTCTGAGGCTCCAGGACTCCATTTCCCAGCTTCCTGTGGTGCTGCGTCCTGTTTTTCAGTCCTGAAATTCCACCATTTAAAGGCACATAATAATTTAGAAATATTTGAGACTTAGAACAGTTGAATTTAAGTTGTATGAAGTTAGCTTACATTTACATAAAGTTAAGTTGAAATCGAATGTACAGATATATTATTCAGGACTGGGTAAATTGAGAAGGACAAGAGTGTGAAGCTATGTATAACATAGTCAGAGAAAAAAGATATTACAAAGAATAAAAGGCAAACGGTAAATGACTTACAGGTTCTGTTGGTGGCAGAAGCTGGCTAGACTCTTTCTGCCTAGATGGCTGATGTAGCAGAAAGAAGAACCATGGTGGGTAAAGCTAGGCCACATGGTCAAGATGGTGGCTGCCATAAACATATTCCCAACAGCTGAAAGAAATCGTAAAGTTTTGAGATGTAATTTTGTCTTGAGCAGATGCTGCCTCAGCCCAGCCCACCATGCTGAGACAGGTTGCAGCTGGGGCAGGCAGGAGAATTTGAGCGTGCCAGGAAGAGAACCGAAACAAGTTTAGGGAAAGAGATTGTTTAGCAGAGATATTAAAAAAAACGCCTTCCATCTATCTGTTCCCTGGCAGTAATTTGAAAGATCCCATAAAATATCGGGATCTAGAGAGCCGTTACGTGGCCAATTTGAATTATTTTCTAGGGGATATCTAGGCTACTTTTCAGTACAAAGGTAAATAAGTCTGGGTGACTTTACAAGTGGCATTAAGTGAAAGGGTTTTAAATTTTCTATCAGGCATCCCAGTGGAGTGGTGGGGGATATTTCCTTGGTCGGTTTATTCCCCATGGGTGGAGTGAAAGTGACCATGCAGTCTTGGAACTCATCAGCCCAAGAGTGTGGCCACATGATTCGAGAGAATGGCAGAGTGTTATTCGAAGCTCGTTAGCCCGAAAACGTTGCCAGGACCAACAGAGGCCGGAAATACTCAGCAGTCTGAGAGCAGAGCCGATATACCACACTGGGCAGTATGTCTTCCACCCATGGAATGTACCTGACCTTAAGGAATTGGGTTAAAATGTAAAAGGGTACCTTACCTAATTGAAGCCTGTGTGGGATGGTATTTCCAGTGAACGGGGGGGGGGATGGTGGTGGAACGCTGGTATCTGAAACAAGATCCTGAGTGTTTCTGGCTGGCCGCCCACCAGCAGACAGCTGTCAGTGACCCTCATGTAGAGCCTGCCTGGGTTTCGGCACCAATGTTGTTCTTTTGCTGTACAGCTAATGCCTAAGAAACACAAACGCGAGACTCAGCGCCCACGTGGAGATTGTTGAGAGAAGGGAGAGAAAGAGGGGGTAGCTGGTGGCCAACTGAAAGCATGAGAGAAAGAGGGGGGTGTGGGGCACTTGCTTTAAAAGGGGAGGCTTGCACATGTGTAACTGAGTCCTCTGGCAGCCAGGTAAACCTTGAGCCGTCAGGTAAAGCTGATGTAGCAATAACATGGCCATGAGGGTCCCGCCCATCTTCAGGGTGGGGGGGGGGGTCAAATGGCTGCTAGTTCCTAACAATCAGATTACTAAGTGGAGTCACTATTTAGCTACACATGTAGTTAAGTGTAAGCCACTAGTTAGAGACAAAGTAACCCACTAGTTAGCCACACATACTATCTCACTAGTACCCACACACACCATGCCACTTGTTAGCCACATACTTAACTCACTATTTAGCGACACATATGAAGTCACTAGTTAGACAAACACCTAAATCAATAGTCAGCCCCACACCTATGTCACTAGTTAGCCACAAAAACTAAGCCACAAGTCCATCACACAAATAAAGCAGTACTTAGCCCCACACACTAAGACAGTAGTTAATCATACACCTAAGTTAATATTTAGCTACATCCCTAAGCAGTAATTAACCACATTGACTAAGTCACTAGTTAGCCACAAAGCTAGGTTACTAGTTAGCCACAGTCTCTATGTCTCTAGTTAGTTACACACAATATATCACTACTTACCCACCCATACTAAGTCAGTAGTCAGCCACACATCTAATTTACTAGCTAGTCACAAACACCAAGAAAATAGTCAGCCACACACACACTGAGATAGTAGTTAGCCATGCACCTATGTATTTCTATGTATTTAGTCAACTACACACCTAAGTCCCTAGTTAGCTACCAACACTAGGTCACTAGTTATCCACACACATTAAATCAGTAGTTAGACACACACACTATGTCACTAGTTAGACACATACTAAGTCTGTCTAAAAGAAAAACAGCTCACACTAAGGTGGTCCCAGGACATGGGAATCAGGCCTTTATTCCCAGCAGCAGGGATTTGGAGATAGGAGTGACATGGCTGAACAGAGAGAGGAAGATAAGGTAGAGGAGCGAGTAGAGCATGCTGTGAGATGATTTTGTTTGAGAAGTTAGTCTGAGGGATCGAAGAGATAGCAGTCAATCTGAGTAGGCAGTGTAAGGACAGGAACACATCGCTTGTCTGAGAATAGGTAGAGATAACAACTCTAGTAGCCAGATGCTCTGAATCTGTGATCCTTCAATTTTCACCTTCCCCTCCCTGTCAGATTACTGTGAGTTTTTATTATTAAGATCTATTAGAACTTGTGCTGGAAGTGATGTTCTCTCTGTGGAGGTGTGATATTAGAAAGCGGGGTACAGGACTTAATAGAGAACAGTCAATTGAGGAATCCAAAATTCCTGAAAGAGACTTAAGACACTGCTCAAAATCCTTAATCATCAGCCTAATGCAAATCTAAACAACTCTGAGAAACCATGGGATTAAGCTCTTCTAAAGGTAAGAGAATGAAGAGGAGTTAATTTTATTTTCAATGAAGGGAAAGGGATTATGGTACAGGCGATTAATTGTATTGTTTCCATTCTAGAAATTAGAAAACTGAAGCATAGAAAACAGGTTTAAAATACTCATCATTGTACTTGAATGGCACAATGATGCTTTCGTTTTCATGCTTATGTCACTATAGGCAAGTTGTAGCTTGAGAGATTGGTAAATATGTAGAACTCAAAAGAAAGAGCCCTGCTTTGTTTTTCTGAGAAACTCAGTGAGGCTGTAAGGTTAGTTCATCGGTGGGTATACTCCTTCAAGCATGTGGGAGGGGCACTAGAATGTGACAGAATGTTGGTTCATAAATGTTGCCTGGCAACCCTCTTGCATTCTGTATCCTGGTATCATGGGCCAGAGAGAGCAGCTTCGAGAAAGTGTTATCATGGGACATTACAGTCTCCCAAGGTAACTATCTCCTAAAATTTTAATGACAACATTTGATTCGCCTAAACAACTCATAGCCACACCTCTGGAGGTGTGCCTACAGCTTTTACTGGTTGCCAGATTCAAGATTACCTAATCATCAGAGAACGTAGTCTGTGGAGAAACAGTTCAAAGTCTTCTGTTTATGAATACTCTCTCTCCTAAGAAGTCACACTATGGAACAAAAGACAAATAAGACTCACAATTATTCATCAAAAGGTGAGTTTGCCATTGATGACTTCCTTCAGGAAGGTGATAATCCATTTGTTAGAGTAGACTTTGTGATTATTGGATTTCAGTCCATCTCTTTTGAGGCAGCCGCCCAACATTAATTATGTGATATCATCTAAAAACCCTGCATCCACAATGACAGTTCAGCATTTCAACATGTTACTACTCTGCTCTGCGATTAAATAACTGATGAACCTGGGAGTTTCCCACAATCATGTGGGAGGCAACAGAGAGTCAATTGTGTGGAGTATGGCAGACCATTTCATCCTCTTATTATGTTGTTATTTGATTATTAAAATAGGACATTAGATAATCCATGATCAGTGGATTGTGGTGAAGCGATGTGGGAGGCATTTATGATAGACCATCTTAATATCAATTATGCAGTTAAAATATTTAAATTAATCACGACATCATCTTTCATGAGCCTGGTTTGGAGCCACCTTAGTGAAGTGGATGATGTTACATTAACTCATTCTTTGATTATTTAATTATATAAAACAATGATTATATCGTCCATGACACCAGGAATCTGGTGCCACAGATCATCTAATTACATAATTAATGTATTTAAGTTGACAATCTGTGTTAATCCCCAAGATAATGTAAATATTTGTATTGTTATGTAAACAACAATCCTCCATTCCATGAAGAGACCTGTAAAGCTCCCCTTTGTGGAGTTAATGTGCAATATCATCACATTTTATGATTCATTGACTCAATTGATGATGATGACATCCTTCATGCCTGGAGTCTGGCTATGCTTCCCTGCCAGTAAAATACTACATCCCCTATTTATTGTGACATTTACCCATTACTGACTTATTTAATTCTTTAAATTATGTAAACGACAGACAGTGCCATCACCGATTACGGTTAGGGTGCAAATATCTGTCACGGACAAGGTTCGGAAAGTTGTAGAAATGGCCAGAGCATTGATACTAGCACCCAGAGTACGAGGGATGCTGGATGATTGAGTCCAGAAGGTTGCACGGTGCCCTCCGAGAAGTAAAAGTACTTCACCAAGGCCGGCATGGTGGTCTGGGTGTTGACTACCTGCTCTTCCTCCACATCTTCACATCGGTTGTGATCTAACATGAGAAGGAGTGGCACTAGGAGGTCGGCACCATCACCGAGACCTGGCAAAAGGATGACGACTCAGAACACAGAAGAATATCTCTCTCTCAGCTATGCTGGTGATACACCTGCTGCAGCCCACTTTTCAGCTGCTATCATCATTGTGGCTACTACTGCTATGCCAGGATTGGGCCCATTATCTCACGTCCCGCCGCACCACAACAGAGATTCAGGTGCTTGTGATGATGTCAGGCCAACAGAATTCATCAGGCAAGACAGTATGATTATCTGACGAATAACTGATGGCATTTAAAAATGCGTGATGACAGAATACAGTTTCATACCTGGCAAGTCTGCCCAGGAATTGATGATACAAAAAAGGTCAACGGCTTACATATTTAAAGATGTAATTATTAAATTCTTTCATTATAAAATCTGTGATCCCTGAAGTTTGTGCAACACCTTGTGTGACTCAAGTGTGACAGACGCATCTAACTATCTGATTATTTCATTATTCAAATCTGTCTTTTTCTACTCCAGGAATGAGTGGAGTCTGGATCCAACTTGTTGGTGTTAAATTGTATCTTGTGAGTTCTTTCTATCTATCTATCTATCTTTCTTTCTTTCTAACTCTTCTTCATTTCCCTTTATTTAAATCAATGTTGATATCATTTTGTTATCTCTCTAGGGGTGAACTATGAGAAATTATCTCTTTATTCATTCATTTTTTGTTCAAATCTATGGTTAAGAATTAAATGTCTCTTCACTATTGAGCAATCATTTAGGCTTCATGCATAAAACACCATCCACTTGTTTAAGGTTTATTCATTTAATTATTAAAATCTGTCAGTATGTATTCAGTGATCACTGGAGTTTTGAGCCTCCTTAGGGGAGACCGTTGTACCAGACCATCACATCATCTAATACTACACTTACTTCTTTAAATGTTAAACTAGGAAATTAAGTAATAATTCACCATTTAATTTACGTATTTAAAATACAGGTAATGTTATGGACCAGAAGTCCCTTTTGGAGTCAGATTTTGGGAGTTGATAATGTAATATCATCTCATTACTTCATCATTTAGCTATGTAAATTGATCTTTACATCAGCGATAGGTTGAGGACTTTGGTGCCATCTCGTCAGTGTTACTATATAAGGCCCTCTAAATAATTATCAATTTAATTTTTTTAAAAACATCATTATTCCAGGAAGATATCAGTCTGACTACTCCATGTGGGATTTAAGAATGCACCACCATGGCATCATTCAATCATATTTCATTATATATTAATTATTTAAATCGATGAAGATGTTGTTCTTCTTGACTAGAGTCGGGCCATTCCTCCATGGGAGTTACTCACGTGGCAATTATTTAGTTATCTAAGTACTACTTCCTTGACAATCACTGGAGTTTGGTTACATCTTTTCAAAGTTAAATATGGAGGACTATCCAATTATTAACTTATTAGATTGCGTAAGTCATGATGGTGTCATCTGTCATTTGGCTGCTGAGGGATTGACACAGCAGTAGATCGGTATCAGAAGCAGTGCCCAGAGAATGGGGGACACTGCCTTATATGGTGATTACTGATTACGTAATAGTAGATTTTTAACAATCGAATGATTACACGATTTAAAAAAAAAAAAAACTCTACTGTTTCCCATCATCAGTTTCTGAGAGGTTGCAACAGAACTGACCCATGAAGGACACAGTGACCACCTATTTTAAAAATGGAATAACTGAATAATCTCCTGATCAGGGAATCTCATCTAATGAACTCTGTCGGGCTGATAACATGACACACCACCAACAATAAATCACTCTAAATAACCATATTAGAAAGCAGGGGTACAGGACTTAATAGAGAACAGTCAATTGAGGAATCCAAAATGACTGAAAGAAACATAAGACACTGCTCAAAATCCTTAATCATCAGCCTAATGCAAATCTAAACAACTCTGAGAAACCATGGGATCAAGCTCCTCTAAAGGTAAGAGAATGAAGAGGAGTTTATTTTATTTTCAATGAAGTGAAAGGGATTATGGTACAGGCGATTCATTGTATTGTTTCCATTCTAGAAATTAGAAAATTCAAGCATAGAAAACAGGTTTAAAATACTCATCATTGTACTTGAATGGCACAATGATGCTTTCGTTTTTGTGCTTATGTCACTATAGGCATGTTATAGCTCGAGAGACTGGTAAATATGTAGAAATCAAAAGAAAGAGCCCTGCTTTGTTTCTGTGAGAAACTCGGTGAGCATGTAAGGTTAGTTCATTGGTGGGTATACTCCTTTTAGCATGCGGCAGGGGCACTAGAGTGTGACAGAATGTTGGTTCATGAATGTTGCCTGGCAACCCTGCTTGCATTCTGTATCCTGGTAACATGGGCCAAGAACCAGAGAGCAGCATCGAGAAAGTGTTATCATGGGACATTACAGTCTCCCAAGATAACTATCTCCTAAAACTTTTCATGACAGCATTTGATTCGCCTAAACAAGTCATATCCACACGTCTGGAAGTGTGCCTACAGGTTTTACTGGTTACCAAATTTAAGATACCTAATCATCAGAGAAGGTAGTCTGTGAAGAAACATTTCAAAGTCTTCTGTTTGTGAATACTCTCTCTCCTAAGAAGTGAAATTATGGAACGATAGATAATAAGACTCACAATTATTCATCAAAATGTGAGTTTGCCATTGTTGACTTCCTTCAGGAAGGTGATAATCCATTTGTTAGAGTAGACTTAGGGATTGTTGGATTTCAGTCCATCTCTTTTGAGGCAGCCATCCAACATTAAATATGTGATATCTTCTAAAAACGCTGCATACCCAATGAGAGTTCAGCATTTAAACATGTTACTACCCAACTCTGCGATTAAAAAAGGGATGAACCTGGGAGTTTTCCACAGTCATGTGGGAGTCAACTGAGGCTCAATTGTGTGGGGTATGGCAGACCATTTCATCCTCTGATTATATTGGTATTTGATTATTAAAATAGGACATTAGATAATCCATGATCAGTGGATTGTGGTGACGCGATGTGTGAGGCAATTATTATAGACCACCTTAATGTAAATTATGTAGTGAAAATATTTAAATTAATCACGACAGCATCGTTCATGACTCTGGTTTGGAGCCACCTAAGGGAAGTGGATGATGTTACATGGACTCATTATTTGATTATTTAATTATATAAAATGATTATATCGTCAATGACACCTGGAATCTGGTGCCACAGATCATCTAATTTAATAATTAATGTATTTAAATTGACAATCTGTGTTAATCCCCAAGATAATGTAAATATTTGTATAGTAATGTAAACAACAATCCACCATTCCAAGAAGAGACCTGTAAAGTTCCCACTTGTGGAGTTAATGGGCAATATCATCACATTTTATGATTCATTTTTTCAATTGATGATGATGACATCCTTCATGCCTGAATACTGACCATGCTTCCCTACCAGCAAAATACTACATCACCTATGTATTGTGACAGTTAGGTATTATTGACTTATTAAATTCTTTAAATTATGTAAACGACTGACAATGACATCACCGTTTACGGTTAGGGTGCAAATATCTGTCAGGGACAAGGTTACGAAAGATGTAGACATGGCCAGAGCAATTTTCTGAATGACCTATGCATCTCCTAGAGTACGAGGGGTGCTGGATGTTTGAGTCCAGAAGGTTGCATGGTGCCAACCGAGAAGTACAAGGACTTCGCCATGCCGGCACGGTGGTCTGGGTGTTGACTACCCACTCTTCCTCCACATCTTCACATTGGTTATGATCTAACATGAGAAGCAGGAGTGGCACTAGCAGGTCAGCACCATCACCAAGACCTGGCAAAAGGATGACGACCCAGAACACGGAAGAACCTCTCTCTTTCAGCTATGCTATTGATGCCCCTGCTGCAGCCATCTTTTCAGCTGTTATCAACATTGTGGCTACTTCTGCTACTCCAGGATTGGGCCCATTATCTCAAGTCCTGCCGCACCACAACAGAGATTCAGGTGCTTGTGATGATGTCAGGCCAACAGAATTCATCAGGCAAGACACTATGATTATCTGACGATTAACTGATGGCATTTTAAAAATGCGTGATGACAGCATACAGTTTCATACGTGGCATGTCTGCCCAGGAATTGATGATACAAAAAAAGGTTAACGGCTTACTTATTTAAAGATGTAATTATTAAATTCTTTCATCATATAATCTGTGATCCCTGAAGTTTGGCGCCACCTTGTGTCACAATCAAGTGTGACAGACCATCTAACTATATGATTATTTCACTATTCAAATCTATCTGTTTCAACTCCAGGAAGAGTGGAGTCTGGGATCCAAATTGTTGGTATTAAATCTTATCTTGTGAATTCTTTCTTTTCTTCCTTCCTTCCTTCCTTCCTTCCTTTCTTTCTTATTTCCTTCTTTTATTTAAATCTATTTTGATATCATTTTTTTATCCCTCTAGGGGTGAATTATGAGAAACTATCTCTGTATTTATTCAATTTTTTGTTCAAATCTATGATTAAGAACTCAATGTCTCTTCAGTATTGAGCAGTCATTTAGGCTACACGCATAAAACACCATCCACTTGTTTAATGTTTATACGTTTAAATTTGAAAATCTGTCATTATGTATTCAGTGATCACTGGAGTTTTAAGCCCGATTAGGGGAGATCGTTGTACCAGACTGTCACATCATCTAATACTACCCTTACTTCTTTAACTGTAAAACTAGAAAATTATTAATTCATCATTTAATTTACGTATTTAAAATACAGTTAATGTTATGGACCAGAAGTCCCTTTTGGAGTCAGATTTTGGTAGTTGATGATGTAATATCATCTCATTACTTCACCATTTAGCTATGTAAATAGATCTTTACATCAGCGATAGGTTTAGGACTTTGGTGCCATCTCATCAGTGTTAATATAAAAGGACAACTAATTAATTTTCAATTTAATTTTTTAAATTCCTCATTATTCCAGGAATAGATCAGTCTGACTACTTCATGTGGGATTTAAGTATGCACCACCATGACATTATTCAATCATTTTTCATTATATATTCATTATTTAAATCGATGAAGATGTTGTTCTTCTTGACTGGAGTCGGGCCATTCCTCCATGAGAGTTAATCACGTGGCATTATTTTATTATCTAAGTACTACTTCCTTGGCAATCACTGGAGTTGGGTTCCATCTTATGAAAGTTAAGTATGGAGGACTATCCAATTATTAACTCATGTGATTGCGTAAGTAATGATGGTGTCATCTTTCATTTGGCTTCTGTGGGATTGACACAGCAGGAGAACGGTACCAGAAGCAGTGCCCAGAGAATGGGGGACACTGCCTTATACGGTGATTACTGATTACGTAATAGATTTTTAACAATCGAATGATTACACGATTTTAGAAAACTGTACTGTTTCGCATCATTGGTTTCTGAGAGGTTGCATCAGAACTGACCCATGAAGGACACAGTGCCCACTGATTTTAAAAATGGAATAACTGTATAATCTCCTGATCAGGGAATCTCATCTAATGAACTCTGTCGGGCTGATAACATGACACACCACCAACAATAAATCACTCTAAATAACCATATTAGAAAGCAGGGTACAGCACTGAATAGAGAATAGTCAATTGAGTAATCCAAAATGACTGAAAGAAACAGAAGACACTGCTCAAAATCCTTAATCATCAGCTTAATGTAAATCTAAACCACTCTGAGAAACCATGGGATCAAGCTCCTCTAAAGGTAAGAGAATGAAGAGGAGTTTATTTTATTTTCAATAAAGATAAAAGGATTATGGTAGAGGCGATTCATTCTATTGTTTCCATTCTAGAAATTAGAAAATTCAAGCATAGAAAACAGGTTTAAAATACTCATCATTGTACTTGAATGGCACAATGATGCTTTCGTTTTTGTGCTTATGTCACTATAGGCATGTTATAGCTCGAGAGACTGGTAAATATGTAGAAATCAAAAGAAAGAGCCCTGCTTTGTTTCTGTGAGAAACTCGGTGAGCATGTAAGGTTAGTTCATTGGTGGGTATACTCCTTTTAGCATGCGGCAGGGGCACTAGAGTGTGACAGAATGTTGGTTCATGAATGTTGCCTGGCAACCCTGCTTGCATTCTGTATCCTGGTAACATGGGCCAAGAACCAGAGAGCAGCATCGAGAAAGTGTTATCATGGGACATTACAGTCTCCCAAGATAACTATCTCCTAAAACTTTTCATGACAGCATTTGATTCGCCTAAACAAGTCATATCCACACGTCTGGAAGTGTGCCTACAGGTTTTACTGGTTACCAAATTTAAGATACCTAATCATCAGAGAAGGTAGTCTGTGAAGAAACATTTCAAAGTCTTCTGTTTGTGAATACTCTCTCTCCTAAGAAGTGAAATTATGGAACGATAGATAATAAGACTCACAATTATTCATCAAAATGTGAGTTTGCCATTGTTGACTTCCTTCAGGAAGGTGATAATCCATTTGTTAGAGTAGACTTAGGGATTGTTGGATTTCAGTCCATCTCTTTTGAGGCAGCCATCCAACATTAAATATGTGATATCTTCTAAAAACGCTGCATACCCAATGAGAGTTCAGCATTTAAACATGTTACTACCCAACTCTGCGATTAAAAAAGGGATGAACCTGGGAGTTTTCCACAGTCATGTGGGAGTCAACTGAGGCTCAATTGTGTGGGGTATGGCAGACCATTTCATCCTCTGATTATATTGGTATTTGATTATTAAAATAGGACATTAGATAATCCATGATCAGTGGATTGTGGTGACGCGATGTGTGAGGCAATTATTATAGACCACCTTAATGTAAATTATGTAGTGAAAATATTTAAATTAATCACGACAGCATCGTTCATGACTCTGGTTTGGAGCCACCTAAGGGAAGTGGATGATGTTACATGGACTCATTATTTTATTATTTAATTATATAAAACAAGATTATATCGTCAATGACACCTGGAATCTGGTGCCACAGATCATCTAATTTAATAATTAATGTATTTAAATTGACAATCTGTGTTAATCCCCAAGATAATGTAAATATTTGTATAGTAATGTAAACAACAATCCACCATTCCAAGAAGAGACCTGTAAAGTTCCCACTTGTGGAGTTAATGGGCAATATCATCACATTTTATGATTCATTTTTTCAATTGATGATGATGACATCCTTCATGCCTGAATACTGACCATGCTTCCCTACCAGCAAAATACTACATCACCTATGTATTGTGACAGTTAGGTATTATTGACTTATTAAATTCTTTAAATTATGTAAACGACTGACAATGACATCACCGTTTACGGTTAGGGTGCAAATATCTGTCAGGGACAAGGTTACGAAAGATGTAGACATGGCCAGAGCAATTTTTGAATGACCTATGCATCTCCTAGAGTACGAGGGGTGCTGGATGTTTGAGTCCAGAAGGTTGCATGGTGCCAACCGAGAAGTACAAGGACTTCGCCATGCCGGCACGGTGGTCTGGGTGTTGACTACCCGCTCTTCCTCCACATCTTCACATTGGTTATGATCTAACATGAGAAGCAGGAGTGGCACTAGCAGGTCAGCACCATCACCAAGACCTGGCAAAAGGATGACGACCCAGAACACGGAAGAACCTCTCTCTTTCAGCTATGCTATTGATGCCCCTGCTGCAGCCATCTTTTCAGCTGTTATCAACATTGTGGCTACTTCTGCTACTCCAGGATTGGGCCCATTATCTCAAGTCCTGCCGCACCACAACAGAGATTCAGGTGCTTGTGATGATGTCAGGCCAACAGAATTCATCAGGCAAGACACTATGATTATCTGACGATTAACTGATGGCATTTTAAAAATGCGTGATGACAGCATACAGTTTCATACCTGGCAAGTCTGCCCAGGAATTGATGATACAAAAAAAGGTTAACGGCTTACTTATTTAAAGATGTAATTATTAAATTCTTTCATCATATAATCTGTGATCCCTGAAGTTTGGCGCCACCTTGTGTCACAATCAAGTGTGACAGACCATCTAACTATATGATTATTTCACTATTCAAATCTATCTGTTTCAACTCCAGGAAGAGTGGAGTCTGGGATCCAAATTGTTGGTATTAAATCTTATCTTGTGAATTCTTTCTTTCTTCCTCCTCCTTCCTTCCTTCCTTTCTTTCTTATTTCCTTCTTTTATTTAAATCTATTTTGATATCATTTTTTTATCCCTAGGGGTGAATTATGAGAAACTATCTCTGTATTTATTCAATTTTTTGTTCAAATCTATGATTAAGAACTCAATGTCTCTTCAGTATTGAGCAGTCATTTAGGCTACACGCATAAAACACCATCCACTTGTTTAATGTTTATACGTTTAAATTTGAAAATCTGTCATTATGTATTCAGTGATCACTGGAGTTTTAAGCCCGATTAGGGGAGATCGTTGTACCAGACTGTCACATCATCTAATACTACCCTTACTTCTTTAACTGTAAAACTAGAAAATTATTAATTCATCATTTAATTTACGTATTTAAAATACAGTTAATGTTATGGACCAGAAGTCCCTTTTGGAGTCAGATTTTGGTAGTTGATGATGTAATATCATCTCATTACTTCACCATTTAGCTATGTAAATAGATCTTTACATCAGCGATAGGTTTAGGACTTTGGTGCCATCTCATCAGTGTTAATATAAAAGGACAACTAATTAATTTTCAATTTAATTTTTTAAATTCCTCATTATTCCAGGAATAGATCAGTCTGACTACTTCATGTGGGATTTAAGTATGCACCACCATGACATTATTCAATCATTTTTCATTATATATTCATTATTTAAATCGATGAAGATGTTGTTCTTCTTGACTGGAGTCGGGCCATTCCTCCATGAGAGTTAATCACGTGGCATTATTTTATTATCTAAGTACTACTTCCTTGGCAATCACTGGAGTTGGGTTCCATCTTATGAAAGTTAAGTATGGAGGACTATCCAATTATTAACTCATGTGATTGCGTAAGTAATGATGGTGTCATCTTTCATTTGGCTTCTGTGGGATTGACACAGCAGGAGAACGGTACCAGAAGCAGTGCCCAGAGAATGGGGGACACTGCCTTATACGGTGATTACTGATTACGTAATAGATTTTTAACAATCGAATGATTACACGATTTTAGAAAACTGTACTGTTTCGCATCATTGGTTTCTGAGAGGTTGCATCAGAACTGACCCATGAAGGACACAGTGCCCACTGATTTTAAAAATGGAATAACTGTATAATCTCCTGATCAGGGAATCTCATCTAATGAACTCTGTCGGGCTGATAACATGACACACCACCAACAATAAATCACTCTAAATAACCATATTAGAAAGCAGGGTACAGCACTGAATAGAGAATAGTCAATTGAGTAATCCAAAATGACTGAAAGAAACAGAAGACACTGCTCAAAATCCTTAATCATCAGCTTAATGTAAATCTAAACCACTCTGAGAAACCATGGGATCAAGCTCCTCTAAAGGTAAGAGAATGAAGAGGAGTTTATTTTATTTTCAATAAAGATAAAAGGATTATGGTAGAGGCGATTCATTCTATTGTTTCCATTCTAGAAATTAGAAAATTCAAGCATAGAAAACAGGTTTAAAATACTCATCATTGTACTTGAATGGCACAATGATGCTTTCGTTTTTGTGCTTATGTCACTATAGGCATGTTATAGCTCGAGAGACTGGTAAATATGTAGAAATCAAAAGAAAGAGCCCTGCTTTGTTTCTGTGAGAAACTCGGTGAGCATGTAAGGTTAGTTCATTGGTGGGTATACTCCTTTTAGCATGCGGCAGGGGCACTAGAGTGTGACAGAATGTTGGTTCATGAATGTTGCCTGGCAACCCTGCTTGCATTCTGTATCCTGGTAACATGGGCCAAGAACCAGAGAGCAGCATCGAGAAAGTGTTATCATGGGACATTACAGTCTCCCAAGATAACTATCTCCTAAAACTTTTCATGACAGCATTTGATTCGCCTAAACAAGTCATATCCACACGTCTGGAAGTGTGCCTACAGGTTTTACTGGTTACCAAATTTAAGATACCTAATCATCAGAGAAGGTAGTCTGTGAAGAAACATTTCAAAGTCTTCTGTTTGTGAATACTCTCTCTCCTAAGAAGTGAAATTATGGAACGATAGATAATAAGACTCACAATTATTCATCAAAATGTGAGTTTGCCATTGTTGACTTCCTTCAGGAAGGTGATAATCCATTTGTTAGAGTAGACTTAGGGATTGTTGGATTTCAGTCCATCTCTTTTGAGGCAGCCATCCAACATTAAATATGTGATATCTTCTAAAAACTCTGCATACCCAATGAGAGTTCAGCATTTAAACATGTTACTACCCAACTCTGCGATTAAAAAAGGGATGAACCTGGGAGTTTTCCACAGTCATGTGGGAGTCAACTGAGGCTCAATTGTGTGGGGTATGGCAGACCATTTCATCCTCTGATTATATTGGTATTTGATTATTAAAATAGGACATTAGATAATCCATGATCAGTGGATTGTGGTGACGCGATGTGTGAGGCAATTATTATAGACCACCTTAATGTAAATTATGTAGTGAAAATATTTAAATTAATCACGACAGCATCGTTCATGACTCTGGTTTGGAGCCACCTAAGGGAAGTGGATGATGTTACATGGACTCATTATTTTATTATTTAATTATATAAAACAAGATTATATCGTCAATGACACCTGGAATCTGGTGCCACAGATCATCTAATTTAATAATTAATGTATTTAAATTGACAATCTGTGTTAATCCCCAAGATAATGTAAATATTTGTATAGTAATGTAAACAACAATCCACCATTCCAAGAAGAGACCTGTAAAGTTCCCACTTGTGGAGTTAATGGGCAATATCATCACATTTTATGATTCATTTTTTCAATTGATGATGATGACATCCTTCATGCCTGAATACTGACCATGCTTCCCTACCAGCAAAATACTACATCACCTATGTATTGTGACAGTTAGGTATTATTGACTTATTAAATTCTTTAAATTATGTAAACGACTGACAATGACATCACCGTTTACGGTTAGGGTGCAAATATCTGTCAGGGACAAGGTTACGAAAGATGTAGACATGGCCAGAGCAATTTTTGAATGACCTATGCATCTCCTAGAGTACGAGGGGTGCTGGATGTTTGAGTCCAGAAGGTTGCATGGTGCCAACCGAGAAGTACAAGGACTTCGCCAAGGCCGGCACGGTGGTCTGGGTGTTGACTACCCGCTCTTCCTCCACATCTTCACATTGGTTATGATCTAACATGAGAAGCAGGAGTGGCACTAGCAGGTCAGCACCATCACCAAGACCTGGCAAAAGGATGACGACCCAGAACACGGAAGAACCTCTCTCTTTCAGCTATGCTATTGATGCCCCTGCTGCAGCCATCTTTTCAGCTGTTATCAACATTGTGGCTACTTCTGCTACTCCAGGATTGGGCCCATTATCTCAAGTCCTGCCGCACCACAACAGAGATTCAGGTGCTTGTGATGATGTCAGGCCAACAGAATTCATCAGGCAAGACACTATGATTATCTGACGATTAACTGATGGCATTTTAAAAATGCGTGATGACAGCATACAGTTTCATACCTGGCAAGTCTGCCCAGGAATTGATGATACAAAAAAAGGTTAACGGCTTACTTATTTAAAGATGTAATTATTAAATTCTTTCATCATATAATCTGTGATCCCTGAAGTTTGGCGCCACCTTGTGTCACAATCAAGTGTGACAGACCATCTAACTATATGATTATTTCACTATTCAAATCTATCTGTTTCAACTCCAGGAAGAGTGGAGTCTGGGATCCAAATTGTTGGTATTAAATCTTATCTTGTGAATTCTTTCTTTCTTCCTTCCTTCCTTCCTTCCTTCTCTTTCTTATTTCCTTCTTTTATTTAAATCTATTTTGATATCATTTTTTTATCCCTAGGGGTGAATTATGAGAAACTATCTCTGTATTTATTCAATTTTTTGTTCAAATCTATGATTAAGAACTCAATGTCTCTTCAGTATTGAGCAGTCATTTAGGCTACACGCATAAAACACCATCCACTTGTTTAATGTTTATACGTTTAAATTTGAAAATCTGTCATTATGTATTCAGTGATCACTGGAGTTTTAAGCCCGATTAGGGGAGATCGTTGTACCAGACTGTCACATCATCTAATACTACCCTTACTTCTTTAACTGTAAAACTAGAAAATTATTAATTCATCATTTAATTTACGTATTTAAAATACAGTTAATGTTATGGACCAGAAGTCCCTTTTGGAGTCAGATTTTGGTAGTTGATGATGTAATATCATCTCATTACTTCACCATTTAGCTATGTAAATAGATCTTTACATCAGCGATAGGTTTAGGACTTTGGTGCCATCTCATCAGTGTTAATATAAAAGGACAACTAATTAATTTTCAATTTAATTTTTTAAATTCCTCATTATTCCAGGAATAGATCAGTCTGACTACTTCATGTGGGATTTAAGTATGCACCACCATGACATTATTCAATCATTTTTCATTATATATTCATTATTTAAATCGATGAAGATGTTGTTCTTCTTGACTGGAGTCGGGCCATTCCTCCATGAGAGTTAATCACGTGGCATTATTTTATTATCTAAGTACTACTTCCTTGGCAATCACTGGAGTTGGGTTCCATCTTATGAAAGTTAAGTATGGAGGACTATCCAATTATTAACTCATGTGATTGCGTAAGTAATGATGGTGTCATCTTTCATTTGGCTTCTGTGGGATTGACACAGCAGGAGAACGGTACCAGAAGCAGTGCCCAGAGAATGGGGGACACTGCCTTATACGGTGATTACTGATTACGTAATAGATTTTTAACAATCGAATGATTACACGATTTTAGAAAACTGTACTGTTTCGCATCATTGGTTTCTGAGAGGTTGCATCAGAACTGACCCATGAAGGACACAGTGCCCACTGATTTTAAAAATGGAATAACTGTATAATCTCCTGATCAGGGAATCTCATCTAATGAACTCTGTCGGGCTGATAACATGACACACCACCAACAATAAATCACTCTAAATAACCATATTAGAAAGCAGGGTACAGCACTGAATAGAGAATAGTCAATTGAGTAATCCAAAATGACTGAAAGAAACAGAAGACACTGCTCAAAATCCTTAATCATCAGCTTAATGTAAATCTAAACCACTCTGAGAAACCATGGGATCAAGCTCCTCTAAAGGTAAGAGAATGAAGAGGAGTTTATTTTATTTTCAATAAAGATAAAAGGATTATGGTAGAGGCGATTCATTCTATTGTTTCCATTCTAGAAATTAGAAAATTCAAGCATAGAAAACAGGTTTAAAATACTCATCATTGTACTTGAATGGCACAATGATGCTTTCGTTTTTGTGCTTATGTCACTATAGGCATGTTATAGCTCGAGAGACTGGTAAATATGTAGAAATCAAAAGAAAGAGCCCTGCTTTGTTTCTGTGAGAAACTCGGTGAGCATGTAAGGTTAGTTCATTGGTGGGTATACTCCTTTTAGCATGCGGCAGGGGCACTAGAGTGTGACAGAATGTTGGTTCATGAATGTTGCCTGGCAACCCTGCTTGCATTCTGTATCCTGGTAACATGGGCCAAGAACCAGAGAGCAGCATCGAGAAAGTGTTATCATGGGACATTACAGTCTCCCAAGATAACTATCTCCTAAAACTTTTCATGACAGCATTTGATTCGCCTAAACAAGTCATATCCACACGTCTGGAAGTGTGCCTACAGGTTTTACTGGTTACCAAATTTAAGATACCTAATCATCAGAGAAGGTAGTCTGTGAAGAAACATTTCAAAGTCTTCTGTTTGTGAATACTCTCTCTCCTAAGAAGTGAAATTATGGAACGATAGATAATAAGACTCACAATTATTCATCAAAATGTGAGTTTGCCATTGTTGACTTCCTTCAGGAAGGTGATAATCCATTTGTTAGAGTAGACTTAGGGATTGTTGGATTTCAGTCCATCTCTTTGAGGCAGCCATCCAACATTAAATATGTGATATCTTCTAAAAACGCTGCATACCCAATGAGAGTTCAGCATTTAAACATGTTACTACCCAACTCTGCGATTAAAAAAGGGATGAACCTGGGAGTTTTCCACAGTCATGTGGGAGTCAACTGAGGCTCAATTGTGTGGGGTATGGCAGACCATTTCATCCTCTGATTATATTGGTATTTGATTATTAAAATAGGACATTAGATAATCCATGATCAGTGGATTGTGGTGACGCGATGTGTGAGGCAATTATTATAGACCACCTTAATGTAAATTATGTAGTGAAAATATTTAAATTAATCACGACAGCATCGTTCATGACTCTGGTTTGGAGCCACCTAAGGGAAGTGGATGATGTTACATGGACTCATTATTTTATTATTTAATTATATAAAACGATTATATCGTCAATGACACCTGGAATCTGGTGCCACAGATCATCTAATTTAATAATTAATGTATTTAAATTGACAATCTGTGTTAATCCCCAAGATAATGTAAATATTTGTATAGTAATGTAAACAACAATCCACCATTCCAAGAAGAGACCTGTAAAGTTCCCACTTGTGGAGTTAATGGGCAATATCATCACATTTTATGATTCATTTTTTCAATTGATGATGATGACATCCTTCATGCCTGAATACTGACCATGCTTCCCTACCAGCAAAATACTACATCACCTATGTATTGTGACAGTTAGGTATTATTGACTTATTAAATTCTTTAAATTATGTAAACGACTGACAATGACATCACCGTTTACGGTTAGGGTGCAAATATCTGTCAGGGACAAGGTTACGAAAGATGTAGACATGGCCAGAGCAATTTTTGAATGACCTATGCATCTCCTAGAGTACGAGGGGTGCTGGATGTTTGAGTCCAGAAGGTTGCATGGTGCCAACCGAGAAGTACAAGGACTTCGCCATGGCCGGCACGGTGGTCTGGGTGTTGACTACCCACTCTTCCTCCACATCTTCACATTGGTTATGATCTAACATGAGAAGCAGGAGTGGCACTAGCAGGTCAGCACCATCACCAAGACCTGGCAAAAGGATGACGACCCAGAACACGGAAGAACCTCTCTCTTTCAGCTATGCTATTGATGCCCCTGCTGCAGCCATCTTTTCAGCTGTTATCAACATTGTGGCTACTTCTGCTACTCCAGGATTGGGCCCATTATCTCAAGTCCTGCCGCACCACAACAGAGATTCAGGTGCTTGTGATGATGTCAGGCCAACAGAATTCATCAGGCAAGACACTATGATTATCTGACGATTAACTGATGGCATTTTAAAAATGCGTGATGACAGCATACAGTTTCATACCTGGCAAGTCTGCCCAGGAATTGATGATACAAAAAAAGGTTAACGGCTTACTTATTTAAAGATGTAATTATTAAATTCTTTCATCATATAATCTGTGATCCCTGAAGTTTGGCGCCACCTTGTGTCACAATCAAGTGTGACAGACCATCTAACTATATGATTATTTCACTATTCAAATCTATCTGTTTCAACTCCAGGAAGAGTGGAGTCTGGGATCCAAATTGTTGGTATTAAATCTTATCTTGTGAATTCTTTCTTTCTTCCTTCCTTCCTTCCTTCCTTCCTTCCATTCTTTCTTATTTCCTTCTTTTATTTAAATCTATTTTGATATCATTTTTTTATCTAGGGGTGAATTATGAGAAACTATCTCTGTATTTATTCAATTTTTTGTTCAAATCTATGATTAAGAACTCAATGTCTCTTCAGTATTGAGCAGTCATTTAGGCTACACGCATAAAACACCATCCACTTGTTTAATGTTTATACGTTTAAATTTGAAAATCTGTCATTATGTATTCAGTGATCACTGGAGTTTTAAGCCCGATTAGGGGAGATCGTTGTACCAGACTGTCACATCATCTAATACTACCCTTACTTCTTTAACTGTAAAACTAGAAAATTATTAATTCATCATTTAATTTACGTATTTAAAATACAGTTAATGTTATGGACCAGAAGTCCCTTTTGGAGTCAGATTTTGGTAGTTGATGATGTAATATCATCTCATTACTTCACCATTTAGCTATGTAAATAGATCTTTACATCAGCGATAGGTTTAGGACTTTGGTGCCATCTCATCAGTGTTAATATAAAAGGACAACTAATTAATTTTCAATTTAATTTTTTAAATTCCTCATTATTCCAGGAATAGATCAGTCTGACTACTTCATGTGGGATTTAAGTATGCACCACCATGACATTATTCAATCATTTTTCATTATATATTCATTATTTAAATCGATGAAGATGTTGTTCTTCTTGACTGGAGTCGGGCCATTCCTCCATGAGAGTTAATCACGTGGCATTATTTTATTATCTAAGTACTACTTCCTTGGCAATCACTGGAGTTGGGTTCCATCTTATGAAAGTTAAGTATGGAGGACTATCCAATTATTAACTCATGTGATTGCGTAAGTAATGATGGTGTCATCTTTCATTTGGCTTCTGTGGGATTGACACAGCAGGAGAACGGTACCAGAAGCAGTGCCCAGAGAATGGGGGACACTGCCTTATACGGTGATTACTGATTACGTAATAGATTTTTAACAATCGAATGATTACACGATTTTAGAAAACTGTACTGTTTCGCATCATTGGTTTCTGAGAGGTTGCATCAGAACTGACCCATGAAGGACACAGTGCCCACTGATTTTAAAAATGGAATAACTGTATAATCTCCTGATCAGGGAATCTCATCTAATGAACTCTGTCGGGCTGATAACATGACACACCACCAACAATAAATCACTCTAAATAACCATATTAGAAAGCAGGGTACAGCACTGAATAGAGAATAGTCAATTGAGTAATCCAAAATGACTGAAAGAAACAGAAGACACTGCTCAAAATCCTTAATCATCAGCTTAATGTAAATCTAAACCACTCTGAGAAACCATGGGATCAAGCTCCTCTAAAGGTAAGAGAATGAAGAGGAGTTTATTTTATTTTCAATAAAGATAAAAGGATTATGGTAGAGGCGATTCATTCTATTGTTTCCATTCTAGAAATTAGAAAATTCAAGCATAGAAAACAGGTTTAAAATACTCATCATTGTACTTGAATGGCACAATGATGCTTTCGTTTTTGTGCTTATGTCACTATAGGCATGTTATAGCTCGAGAGACTGGTAAATATGTAGAAATCAAAAGAAAGAGCCCTGCTTTGTTTCTGTGAGAAACTCGGTGAGCATGTAAGGTTAGTTCATTGGTGGGTATACTCCTTTTAGCATGCGGCAGGGGCACTAGAGTGTGACAGAATGTTGGTTCATGAATGTTGCCTGGCAACCCTGCTTGCATTCTGTATCCTGGTAACATGGGCCAAGAACCAGAGAGCAGCATCGAGAAAGTGTTATCATGGGACATTACAGTCTCCCAAGATAACTATCTCCTAAAACTTTTCATGACAGCATTTGATTCGCCTAAACAAGTCATATCCACACGTCTGGAAGTGTGCCTACAGGTTTTACTGGTTACCAAATTTAAGATACCTAATCATCAGAGAAGGTAGTCTGTGAAGAAACATTTCAAAGTCTTCTGTTTGTGAATACTCTCTCTCCTAAGAAGTGAAATTATGGAACGATAGATAATAAGACTCACAATTATTCATCAAAATGTGAGTTTGCCATTGTTGACTTCCTTCAGGAAGGTGATAATCCATTTGTTAGAGTAGACTTAGGGATTGTTGGATTTCAGTCCATCTCTTTGAGGCAGCCATCCAACATTAAATATGTGATATCTTCTAAAAACGCTGCATACCCAATGAGAGTTCAGCATTTAAACATGTTACTACCCAACTCTGCGATTAAAAAAGGGATGAACCTGGGAGTTTTCCACAGTCATGTGGGAGTCAACTGAGGCTCAATTGTGTGGGGTATGGCAGACCATTTCATCCTCTGATTATATTGGTATTTGATTATTAAAATAGGACATTAGATAATCCATGATCAGTGGATTGTGGTGACGCGATGTGTGAGGCAATTATTATAGACCACCTTAATGTAAATTATGTAGTGAAAATATTTAAATTAATCACGACAGCATCGTTCATGACTCTGGTTTGGAGCCACCTAAGGGAAGTGGATGATGTTACATGGACTCATTATTTTATTATTTAATTATATAAAACGATTATATCGTCAATGACACCTGGAATCTGGTGCCACAGATCATCTAATTTAATAATTAATGTATTTAAATTGACAATCTGTGTTAATCCCCAAGATAATGTAAATATTTGTATAGTAATGTAAACAACAATCCACCATTCCAAGAAGAGACCTGTAAAGTTCCCACTTGTGGAGTTAATGGGCAATATCATCACATTTTATGATTCATTTTTTCAATTGATGATGATGACATCCTTCATGCCTGAATACTGACCATGCTTCCCTACCAGCAAAATACTACATCACCTATGTATTGTGACAGTTAGGTATTATTGACTTATTAAATTCTTTAAATTATGTAAACGACTGACAATGACATCACCGTTTACGGTTAGGGTGCAAATATCTGTCAGGGACAAGGTTACGAAAGATGTAGACATGGCCAGAGCAATTTTTGAATGACCTATGCATCTCCTAGAGTACGAGGGGTGCTGGATGTTTGAGTCCAGAAGGTTGCATGGTGCCAACCGAGAAGTACAAGGACTTCGCCATGCCCGGCACGGTGGTCTGGGTGTTGACTACCCACTCTTCCTCCACATCTTCACATTGGTTATGATCTAACATGAGAAGCAGGAGTGGCACTAGCAGGTCAGCACCATCACCAAGACCTGGCAAAAGGATGACGACCCAGAACACGGAAGAACCTCTCTCTTTCAGCTATGCTATTGATGCCCCTGCTGCAGCCATCTTTTCAGCTGTTATCAACATTGTGGCTACTTCTGCTACTCCAGGATTGGGCCCATTATCTCAAGTCCTGCCGCACCACAACAGAGATTCAGGTGCTTGTGATGATGTCAGGCCAACAGAATTCATCAGGCAAGACACTATGATTATCTGACGATTAACTGATGGCATTTTAAAAATGCGTGATGACAGCATACAGTTTCATACCTGGCAAGTCTGCCCAGGAATTGATGATACAAAAAAAGGTTAACGGCTTACTTATTTAAAGATGTAATTATTAAATTCTTTCATCATATAATCTGTGATCCCTGAAGTTTGGCGCCACCTTGTGTCACAATCAAGTGTGACAGACCATCTAACTATATGATTATTTCACTATTCAAATCTATCTGTTTCAACTCCAGGAAGAGTGGAGTCTGGGATCCAAATTGTTGGTATTAAATCTTATCTTGTGAATTCTTTCTTTCTTCCTTCCTTCCTTCCTTCCTTCCATCTTTCTTATTTCCTTCTTTTATTTAAATCTATTTTGATATCATTTTTTTATCTAGGGGTGAATTATGAGAAACTATCTCTGTATTTATTCAATTTTTTGTTCAAATCTATGATTAAGAACTCAATGTCTCTTCAGTATTGAGCAGTCATTTAGGCTACACGCATAAAACACCATCCACTTGTTTAATGTTTATACGTTTAAATTTGAAAATCTGTCATTATGTATTCAGTGATCACTGGAGTTTTAAGCCCGATTAGGGGAGATCGTTGTACCAGACTGTCACATCATCTAATACTACCCTTACTTCTTTAACTGTAAAACTAGAAAATTATTAATTCATCATTTAATTTACGTATTTAAAATACAGTTAATGTTATGGACCAGAAGTCCCTTTTGGAGTCAGATTTTGGTAGTTGATGATGTAATATCATCTCATTACTTCACCATTTAGCTATGTAAATAGATCTTTACATCAGCGATAGGTTTAGGACTTTGGTGCCATCTCATCAGTGTTAATATAAAAGGACAACTAATTAATTTTCAATTTAATTTTTTAAATTCCTCATTATTCCAGGAATAGATCAGTCTGACTACTTCATGTGGGATTTAAGTATGCACCACCATGACATTATTCAATCATTTTTCATTATATATTCATTATTTAAATCGATGAAGATGTTGTTCTTCTTGACTGGAGTCGGGCCATTCCTCCATGAGAGTTAATCACGTGGCATTATTTTATTATCTAAGTACTACTTCCTTGGCAATCACTGGAGTTGGGTTCCATCTTATGAAAGTTAAGTATGGAGGACTATCCAATTATTAACTCATGTGATTGCGTAAGTAATGATGGTGTCATCTTTCATTTGGCTTCTGTGGGATTGACACAGCAGGAGAACGGTACCAGAAGCAGTGCCCAGAGAATGGGGGACACTGCCTTATACGGTGATTACTGATTACGTAATAGATTTTTAACAATCGAATGATTACACGATTTTAGAAAACTGTACTGTTTCGCATCATTGGTTTCTGAGAGGTTGCATCAGAACTGACCCATGAAGGACACAGTGCCCACTGATTTTAAAAATGGAATAACTGTATAATCTCCTGATCAGGGAATCTCATCTAATGAACTCTGTCGGGCTGATAACATGACACACCACCAACAATAAATCACTCTAAATAACCATATTAGAAAGCAGGGTACAGCACTGAATAGAGAATAGTCAATTGAGTAATCCAAAATGACTGAAAGAAACAGAAGACACTGCTCAAAATCCTTAATCATCAGCTTAATGTAAATCTAAACCACTCTGAGAAACCATGGGATCAAGCTCCTCTAAAGGTAAGAGAATGAAGAGGAGTTTATTTTATTTTCAATAAAGATAAAAGGATTATGGTAGAGGCGATTCATTCTATTGTTTCCATTCTAGAAATTAGAAAATTCAAGCATAGAAAACAGGTTTAAAATACTCATCATTGTACTTGAATGGCACAATGATGCTTTCGTTTTTGTGCTTATGTCACTATAGGCATGTTATAGCTCGAGAGACTGGTAAATATGTAGAAATCAAAAGAAAGAGCCCTGCTTTGTTTCTGTGAGAAACTCGGTGAGCATGTAAGGTTAGTTCATTGGTGGGTATACTCCTTTTAGCATGCGGCAGGGGCACTAGAGTGTGACAGAATGTTGGTTCATGAATGTTGCCTGGCAACCCTGCTTGCATTCTGTATCCTGGTAACATGGGCCAAGAACCAGAGAGCAGCATCGAGAAAGTGTTATCATGGGACATTACAGTCTCCCAAGATAACTATCTCCTAAAACTTTTCATGACAGCATTTGATTCGCCTAAACAAGTCATATCCACACGTCTGGAAGTGTGCCTACAGGTTTTACTGGTTACCAAATTTAAGATACCTAATCATCAGAGAAGGTAGTCTGTGAAGAAACATTTCAAAGTCTTCTGTTTGTGAATACTCTCTCTCCTAAGAAGTGAAATTATGGAACGATAGATAATAAGACTCACAATTATTCATCAAAATGTGAGTTTGCCATTGTTGACTTCCTTCAGGAAGGTGATAATCCATTTGTTAGAGTAGACTTAGGGATTGTTGGATTTCAGTCCATCTCTTTGAGGCAGCCATCCAACATTAAATATGTGATATCTTCTAAAAACGCTGCATACCCAATGAGAGTTCAGCATTTAAACATGTTACTACCCAACTCTGCGATTAAAAAAGGGATGAACCTGGGAGTTTTCCACAGTCATGTGGGAGTCAACTGAGGCTCAATTGTGTGGGGTATGGCAGACCATTTCATCCTCTGATTATATTGGTATTTGATTATTAAAATAGGACATTAGATAATCCATGATCAGTGGATTGTGGTGACGCGATGTGTGAGGCAATTATTATAGACCACCTTAATGTAAATTATGTAGTGAAAATATTTAAATTAATCACGACAGCATCGTTCATGACTCTGGTTTGGAGCCACCTAAGGGAAGTGGATGATGTTACATGGACTCATTATTTTATTATTTAATTATATAAAACGATTATATCGTCAATGACACCTGGAATCTGGTGCCACAGATCATCTAATTTAATAATTAATGTATTTAAATTGACAATCTGTGTTAATCCCCAAGATAATGTAAATATTTGTATAGTAATGTAAACAACAATCCACCATTCCAAGAAGAGACCTGTAAAGTTCCCACTTGTGGAGTTAATGGGCAATATCATCACATTTTATGATTCATTTTTTCAATTGATGATGATGACATCCTTCATGCCTGAATACTGACCATGCTTCCCTACCAGCAAAATACTACATCACCTATGTATTGTGACAGTTAGGTATTATTGACTTATTAAATTCTTTAAATTATGTAAACGACTGACAATGACATCACCGTTTACGGTTAGGGTGCAAATATCTGTCAGGGACAAGGTTACGAAAGATGTAGACATGGCCAGAGCAATTTTTGAATGACCTATGCATCTCCTAGAGTACGAGGGGTGCTGGATGTTTGAGTCCAGAAGGTTGCATGGTGCCAACCGAGAAGTACAAGGACTTCGCCAAGGCCGGCACGGTGGTCTGGGTGTTGACTACCCACTCTTCCTCCACATCTTCACATTGGTTATGATCTAACATGAGAAGCAGGAGTGGCACTAGCAGGTCAGCACCATCACCAAGACCTGGCAAAAGGATGACGACCCAGAACACGGAAGAACCTCTCTCTTTCAGCTATGCTATTGATGCCCCTGCTGCAGCCATCTTTTCAGCTGTTATCAACATTGTGGCTACTTCTGCTACTCCAGGATTGGGCCCATTATCTCAAGTCCTGCCGCACCACAACAGAGATTCAGGTGCTTGTGATGATGTCAGGCCAACAGAATTCATCAGGCAAGACACTATGATTATCTGACGATTAACTGATGGCATTTTAAAAATGCGTGATGACAGCATACAGTTTCATACGTGGCATGTCTGCCCAGGAATTGATGATACAAAAAAAGGTTAACGGCTTACTTATTTAAAGATGTAATTATTAAATTCTTTCATCATATAATCTGTGATCCCTGAAGTTTGGCGCCACCTTGTGTCACAATCAAGTGTGACAGACCATCTAACTATATGATTATTTCACTATTCAAATCTATCTGTTTCAACTCCAGGAAGAGTGGAGTCTGGGATCCAAATTGTTGGTATTAAATCTTATCTTGTGAATTCTTTCTTTTTTCTTCCTTCCTTCCTTCCTTCCCTCCCATTTCTTTCTTATTTCCTTCTTTTATTTAAATCTATTTTGATATCATTTTTTTCCCTCTAGGGGTGAATTATGAGAAACTATCTCTGTATTTATTCAATTTTTTGTTCAAATCTATGATTAAGAACTCAATGTCTCTTCAGTATTGAGCAGTCATTTAGGCTACACGCATAAAACACCATCCACTTGTTTAATGTTTATACGTTTAAATTTGAAAATCTGTCATTATGTATTCAGTGATCACTGGAGTTTTAAGCCCGATTAGGGGAGATCGTTGTACCAGACTGTCACATCATCTAATACTACCCTTACTTCTTTAACTGTAAAACTAGAAAATTATTAATTCATCATTTAATTTACGTATTTAAAATACAGTTAATGTTATGGACCAGAAGTCCCTTTTGGAGTCAGATTTTGGTAGTTGATGATGTAATATCATCTCATTACTTCACCATTTAGCTATGTAAATAGATCTTTACATCAGCGATAGGTTTAGGACTTTGGTGCCATCTCATCAGTGTTAATATAAAAGGACAACTAATTAATTTTCAATTTAATTTTTTAAATTCCTCATTATTCCAGGAATAGATCAGTCTGACTACTTCATGTGGGATTTAAGTATGCACCACCATGACATTATTCAATCATTTTTCATTATATATTCATTATTTAAATCGATGAAGATGTTGTTCTTCTTGACTGGAGTCGGGCCATTCCTCCATGAGAGTTAATCACGTGGCATTATTTTATTATCTAAGTACTACTTCCTTGGCAATCACTGGAGTTGGGTTCCATCTTATGAAAGTTAAGTATGGAGGACTATCCAATTATTAACTCATGTGATTGCGTAAGTAATGATGGTGTCATCTTTCATTTGGCTTCTGTGGGATTGACACAGCAGGAGAACGGTACCAGAAGCAGTGCCCAGAGAATGGGGGACACTGCCTTATACGGTGATTACTGATTACGTAATAGATTTTTAACAATCGAATGATTACACGATTTTAGAAAACTGTACTGTTTCGCATCATTGGTTTCTGAGAGGTTGCATCAGAACTGACCCATGAAGGACACAGTGCCCACTGATTTTAAAAATGGAATAACTGTATAATCTCCTGATCAGGGAATCTCATCTAATGAACTCTGTCGGGCTGATAACATGACACACCACCAACAATAAATCACTCTAAATAACCATATTAGAAAGCAGGGTACAGCACTGAATAGAGAATAGTCAATTGAGTAATCCAAAATGACTGAAAGAAACAGAAGACACTGCTCAAAATCCTTAATCATCAGCTTAATGTAAATCTAAACCACTCTGAGAAACCATGGGATCAAGCTCCTCTAAAGGTAAGAGAATGAAGAGGAGTTTATTTTATTTTCAATAAAGATAAAAGGATTATGGTAGAGGCGATTCATTCTATTGTTTCCATTCTAGAAATTAGAAAATTCAAGCATAGAAAACAGGTTTAAAATACTCATCATTGTACTTGAATGGCACAATGATGCTTTCGTTTTTGTGCTTATGTCACTATAGGCATGTTATAGCTCGAGAGACTGGTAAATATGTAGAAATCAAAAGAAAGAGCCCTGCTTTGTTTCTGTGAGAAACTCGGTGAGCATGTAAGGTTAGTTCATTGGTGGGTATACTCCTTTTAGCATGCGGCAGGGGCACTAGAGTGTGACAGAATGTTGGTTCATGAATGTTGCCTGGCAACCCTGCTTGCATTCTGTATCCTGGTAACATGGGCCAAGAACCAGAGAGCAGCATCGAGAAAGTGTTATCATGGGACATTACAGTCTCCCAAGATAACTATCTCCTAAAACTTTTCATGACAGCATTTGATTCGCCTAAACAAGTCATATCCACACGTCTGGAAGTGTGCCTACAGGTTTTACTGGTTACCAAATTTAAGATACCTAATCATCAGAGAAGGTAGTCTGTGAAGAAACATTTCAAAGTCTTCTGTTTGTGAATACTCTCTCTCCTAAGAAGTGAAATTATGGAACGATAGATAATAAGACTCACAATTATTCATCAAAATGTGAGTTTGCCATTGTTGACTTCCTTCAGGAAGGTGATAATCCATTTGTTAGAGTAGACTTAGGGATTGTTGGATTTCAGTCCATCTCTTTTGAGGCAGCCATCCAACATTAAATATGTGATATCTTCTAAAAACGCTGCATACCCAATGAGAGTTCAGCATTTAAACATGTTACTACCCAACTCTGCGATTAAAAAAGGGATGAACCTGGGAGTTTTCCACAGTCATGTGGGAGTCAACTGAGGCTCAATTGTGTGGGGTATGGCAGACCATTTCATCCTCTGATTATATTGGTATTTGATTATTAAAATAGGACATTAGATAATCCATGATCAGTGGATTGTGGTGACGCGATGTGTGAGGCAATTATTATAGACCACCTTAATGTAAATTATGTAGTGAAAATATTTAAATTAATCACGACAGCATCGTTCATGACTCTGGTTTGGAGCCACCTAAGGGAAGTGGATGATGTTACATGGACTCATTATTTTATTATTTAATTATATAAAACAGATTATATCGTCAATGACACCTGGAATCTGGTGCCACAGATCATCTAATTTAATAATTAATGTATTTAAATTGACAATCTGTGTTAATCCCCAAGATAATGTAAATATTTGTATAGTAATGTAAACAACAATCCACCATTCCAAGAAGAGACCTGTAAAGTTCCCACTTGTGGAGTTAATGGGCAATATCATCACATTTTATGATTCATTTTTTCAATTGATGATGATGACATCCTTCATGCCTGAATACTGACCATGCTTCCCTACCAGCAAAATACTACATCACCTATGTATTGTGACAGTTAGGTATTATTGACTTATTAAATTCTTTAAATTATGTAAACGACTGACAATGACATCACCGTTTACGGTTAGGGTGCAAATATCTGTCAGGGACAAGGTTACGAAAGATGTAGACATGGCCAGAGCAATTTTTGAATGACCTATGCATCTCCTAGAGTACGAGGGGTGCTGGATGTTTGAGTCCAGAAGGTTGCATGGTGCCAACCGAGAAGTACAAGGACTTCGCCAAGGCCGGCACGGTGGTCTGGGTGTTGACTACCCACTCTTCCTCCACATCTTCACATTGGTTATGATCTAACATGAGAAGCAGGAGTGGCACTAGCAGGTCAGCACCATCACCAAGACCTGGCAAAAGGATGACGACCCAGAACACGGAAGAACCTCTCTCTTTCAGCTATGCTATTGATGCCCCTGCTGCAGCCATCTTTTCAGCTGTTATCAACATTGTGGCTACTTCTGCTACTCCAGGATTGGGCCCATTATCTCAAGTCCTGCCGCACCACAACAGAGATTCAGGTGCTTGTGATGATGTCAGGCCAACAGAATTCATCAGGCAAGACACTATGATTATCTGACGATTAACTGATGGCATTTTAAAAATGCGTGATGACAGCATACAGTTTCATACGTGGCATGTCTGCCCAGGAATTGATGATACAAAAAAAAGGTTAACGGCTTACTTATTTAAAGATGTAATTATTAAATTCTTTCATCATATAATCTGTGATCCCTGAAGTTTGGCGCCACCTTGTGTCACAATCAAGTGTGACAGACCATCTAACTATATGATTATTTCACTATTCAAATCTATCTGTTTCAACTCCAGGAAGAGTGGAGTCTGGGATCCAAATTGTTGGTATTAAATCTTATCTTGTGAATTCTTTCTTTCTTCCTTCCTTCCTTCCTTCCTTTCTTTCTTATTTCCTTCTTTTATTTAAATCTATTTTGATATCATTTTTTTATCCTAGGGGTGAATTATGAGAAACTATCTCTGTATTTATTCAATTTTTTGTTCAAATCTATGATTAAGAACTCAATGTCTCTTCAGTATTGAGCAGTCATTTAGGCTACACGCATAAAACACCATCCACTTGTTTAATGTTTATACGTTTAAATTTGAAAATCTGTCATTATGTATTCAGTGATCACTGGAGTTTTAAGCCCGATTAGGGGAGATCGTTGTACCAGACTGTCACATCATCTAATACTACCCTTACTTCTTTAACTGTAAAACTAGAAAATTATTAATTCATCATTTAATTTACGTATTTAAAATACAGTTAATGTTATGGACCAGAAGTCCCTTTTGGAGTCAGATTTTGGTAGTTGATGATGTAATATCATCTCATTACTTCACCATTTAGCTATGTAAATAGATCTTTACATCAGCGATAGGTTTAGGACTTTGGTGCCATCTCATCAGTGTTAATATAAAAGGACAACTAATTAATTTTCAATTTAATTTTTTAAATTCCTCATTATTCCAGGAATAGATCAGTCTGACTACTTCATGTGGGATTTAAGTATGCACCACCATGACATTATTCAATCATTTTTCATTATATATTCATTATTTAAATCGATGAAGATGTTGTTCTTCTTGACTGGAGTCGGGCCATTCCTCCATGAGAGTTAATCACGTGGCATTATTTTATTATCTAAGTACTACTTCCTTGGCAATCACTGGAGTTGGGTTCCATCTTATGAAAGTTAAGTATGGAGGACTATCCAATTATTAACTCATGTGATTGCGTAAGTAATGATGGTGTCATCTTTCATTTGGCTTCTGTGGGATTGACACAGCAGGAGAACGGTACCAGAAGCAGTGCCCAGAGAATGGGGGACACTGCCTTATACGGTGATTACTGATTACGTAATAGATTTTTAACAATCGAATGATTACACGATTTTAGAAAACTGTACTGTTTCGCATCATTGGTTTCTGAGAGGTTGCATCAGAACTGACCCATGAAGGACACAGTGCCCACTGATTTTAAAAATGGAATAACTGTATAATCTCCTGATCAGGGAATCTCATCTAATGAACTCTGTCGGGCTGATAACATGACACACCACCAACAATAAATCACTCTAAATAACCATATTAGAAAGCAGGGTACAGCACTGAATAGAGAATAGTCAATTGAGTAATCCAAAATGACTGAAAGAAACAGAAGACACTGCTCAAAATCCTTAATCATCAGCTTAATGTAAATCTAAACCACTCTGAGAAACCATGGGATCAAGCTCCTCTAAAGGTAAGAGAATGAAGAGGAGTTTATTTTATTTTCAATAAAGATAAAAGGATTATGGTAGAGGCGATTCATTCTATTGTTTCCATTCTAGAAATTAGAAAATTCAAGCATAGAAAACAGGTTTAAAATACTCATCATTGTACTTGAATGGCACAATGATGCTTTCGTTTTTGTGCTTATGTCACTATAGGCATGTTATAGCTCGAGAGACTGGTAAATATGTAGAAATCAAAAGAAAGAGCCCTGCTTTGTTTCTGTGAGAAACTCGGTGAGCATGTAAGGTTAGTTCATTGGTGGGTATACTCCTTTTAGCATGCGGCAGGGGCACTAGAGTGTGACAGAATGTTGGTTCATGAATGTTGCCTGGCAACCCTGCTTGCATTCTGTATCCTGGTAACATGGGCCAAGAACCAGAGAGCAGCATCGAGAAAGTGTTATCATGGGACATTACAGTCTCCCAAGATAACTATCTCCTAAAACTTTTCATGACAGCATTTGATTCGCCTAAACAAGTCATATCCACACGTCTGGAAGTGTGCCTACAGGTTTTACTGGTTACCAAATTTAAGATACCTAATCATCAGAGAAGGTAGTCTGTGAAGAAACATTTCAAAGTCTTCTGTTTGTGAATACTCTCTCTCCTAAGAAGTGAAATTATGGAACGATAGATAATAAGACTCACAATTATTCATCAAAATGTGAGTTTGCCATTGTTGACTTCCTTCAGGAAGGTGATAATCCATTTGTTAGAGTAGACTTAGGGATTGTTGGATTTCAGTCCATCTCTTTTGAGGCAGCCATCCAACATTAAATATGTGATATCTTCTAAAAACGCTGCATACCCAATGAGAGTTCAGCATTTAAACATGTTACTACCCAACTCTGCGATTAAAAAAGGGATGAACCTGGGAGTTTTCCACAGTCATGTGGGAGTCAACTGAGGCTCAATTGTGTGGGGTATGGCAGACCATTTCATCCTCTGATTATATTGGTATTTGATTATTAAAATAGGACATTAGATAATCCATGATCAGTGGATTGTGGTGACGCGATGTGTGAGGCAATTATTATAGACCACCTTAATGTAAATTATGTAGTGAAAATATTTAAATTAATCACGACAGCATCGTTCATGACTCTGGTTTGGAGCCACCTAAGGGAAGTGGATGATGTTACATGGACTCATTATTTTATTATTTAATTATATAAAACGATTATATCGTCAATGACACCTGGAATCTGGTGCCACAGATCATCTAATTTAATAATTAATGTATTTAAATTGACAATCTGTGTTAATCCCCAAGATAATGTAAATATTTGTATAGTAATGTAAACAACAATCCACCATTCCAAGAAGAGACCTGTAAAGTTCCCACTTGTGGAGTTAATGGGCAATATCATCACATTTTATGATTCATTTTTTCAATTGATGATGATGACATCCTTCATGCCTGAATACTGACCATGCTTCCCTACCAGCAAAATACTACATCACCTATGTATTGTGACAGTTAGGTATTATTGACTTATTAAATTCTTTAAATTATGTAAACGACTGACAATGACATCACCGTTTACGGTTAGGGTGCAAATATCTGTCAGGGACAAGGTTACGAAAGATGTAGACATGGCCAGAGCAATTTTTGAATGACCTATGCATCTCCTAGAGTACGAGGGGTGCTGGATGTTTGAGTCCAGAAGGTTGCATGGTGCCAACCGAGAAGTACAAGGACTTCGCCAAGGCCGGCACGGTGGTCTGGGTGTTGACTACCTGCTCTTCCTCCACATCTTCACATTGGTTGTGATCTAACATGAGAAGCATGAGTGGCACTAGCAGGTCGGCACCATCACCAAGACCTGGCAAAAGGATGACGACCCAGAACACGGAAGTACATCTCTCTCTCAGCTATGCTATTGATGCCCCTGCTGCAGCCATCTTTTCAGCTGTTATCAACATTGTGGCTACTACTGCTACGCCAGGATTGGGCCCATTATCTCACGTCCTGCCGCACCACAACAGAGATTCAGGTGCTTGTGATGATGTCAGGCCAACAGAATTCATCAGGCAAGACAGTATGATTATCTGACGATTAACTGATGGCATTTTAAAAATGCGTGATGACAGCATACAGTTTCATACCTGGCAAGTCTGCCCAGGAATTGATGATACAAAAAAAAGGTCAACGGCTTACTTATTTAAAGATGTAATTATTAAATTCTTTCATTATATAATCTGTGATCCCTGAAGTTTGGCGCCACCTTGTGTCACAATCAAGTGTGACAGACCATCTAACTATATGATTATTTCATTATTCAAATCTGTCTTTTTCTACTCCAGGAAGAGTGGAGTCTGGGATCCACCTTGTTGGTGTTAAATTGTATCTTGTGAATTCTTTCTTTCTTCCTTCCTTCCTTCCTTCCTTTCTTTCTTATTTCCTTCCTTTATTTAAATCTATGTTGATATCATTTTGTTATCTCTCTAGGGGTGAATTATGAGAAACTATCTCTTTATTCATTCAATTTTTTGTTCAAATCTATGATTAAGAACTCAATGTCTCTTCAGTATTGAGCAGTCATTTAGGCTACACGCATAAAACACCATCCACTTGTTTAATGTTTATACGTTTAAATTTGAAAATCTGTCATTATGTATTCAGTGATCACTGGAGTTTTGAGCCCCATTAGGGGAGACTCGTTGTACCAGACTGTCACATCATCTAATACTACCCTTACTTCTTTAACTGTTAAACTAGAAAATTATTAATTCATCATTTAATTTACGTATTTAAAATACAGTTAATGTTATGGACCAGAAGTCCCTTTTGGAGTCAGATTTTGGTAGTTGATGATGTAATATCATCTCATTACTTCACCATTTAGCTATGTAAATAGATCTTTACATCAGCGATAGGTTTAGGACTTTGGTGCCATCTCATCAGTGTTAATATAAAAGGACAACTAATTAATTTTCAATTTAATTTTTTAAATTCCTCATTATTCCAGGAAGAGATCAGTCTGACTACTCTATCTGAGATTTAAGTATGCACCACCATGATATCATTCAATCATTTTTCATTATATATTCATTATTTAAATCGATGAAGATGTTGTTCTTCTTGACTACAGTCGGGCCATTCCTCCATGGGAGTTAATCACGTGGCATTATTTTATTATCTAAGTACTACTTCCTTGGCAATCACTGGAGTTGGGTTCCATCTTATGAAAGTTAAGTATGGAGGACTATCCAATTATTAACTCATGTGATTGCGTAAGTAATGATGGTGTCATCTGTCATTTGGCTTCTGTGGGATTGACACAGCAGGAGATCGGTACCAGAAGCAGTGCCCAGAGAATGGGGGACACTGCCTTATACGGTGATTACTGATTACGTAATAGATTTTTAACAATCGAATGATTACACGATTTTAGAAAAAAAAACTGTACTGTTTCGCATCATTGGTTTCTGAGAGGTTGCATCAGAACTGACCCATGAAGGACACAGTGCCCACCGATTTTAAAAATGGAATAACTGTATAATCTCCTGATCAGGGAATCTCATCTAATGAACTCTGTCGGGCTGATAACATGACACACCACCAACAATAAATCACTCTAAATAACCATATTAGAAAGCAGGGTACAGCACTGAATAGAGAATAGTCAATTGAGGAATCCAAAATGACTGAAAGAAACAGAAGACACTGCTCAAAATCCTTAATCATCAGCTTAATGTAAATCTAAACCACTCTGAGAAACCATGGGATCAAGCTCCTCTAAAGGTAAGAGAATGAAGAGGAGTTTATTTTATTTTCAATAAAGATAAAAGGATTATGGTAGAGGCGATTCATTGTATTGTTTCCATTCTAGAAATTAGAAAATTCAAGCATAGAAAACAGGTTTAAAATACTCATCATTGTACTTGAATGGCACAATGATGCTTTCGTTTTTGTGCTTATGTCACTATAGGCATGTTATAGCTCGAGAGACTGGTAAATATGTAGAACTCAAAAGAAAGAGCCCTGCTTTGTTTCTGTGAGAAACTCAGTGAGACTGTAAGGTTAGTTCATAGGTGGGTATACTCCTTTTAGCATGCGGCAGGGGCACTAGAGTGTGACAGAATGTTGGTTCATAAATGTTGCCTGGCAACCCTGCTTGCATTCTGTATCCTGGTAACATGGGCCAAGGACCAGAGAGCAGCATCGAGAAAGTGTTATCATGGGACATTACAGTCTCCCAAGATAACTATCTCCTAAAACTTTTCATGACAGCATTTGATTCGCCTAAACAAGTCATATCCACACGTCTGGAAGTGTGCCTACAGGTTTTACTGGTTACCAAATTTAAGATTACCTAATCATCAGAGAAGGTAGTCTGTGAAGAAACATTTCAAAGTCTTCTGTTTGTGAATACTCTCTCTCCTAAGAAGTGAAACTATGGAACGATAGATAATAAGACTCACAATTATTCATCAAAATGTGAGTTTGCCATTGTTGACTTCCTTCAGGAAGGTGATAATCCATTTGTTAGAGTAGACTTAGGGATTGTTGGATTTCAGTCCATCTCTTTTGAGGCAGCCATCCAACATTAAATATGTGATATCTTCTAAAAACGCTGCATACCCAATGAGAGTTCAGCATTTAAACATGTTACTACCCAACTCTGCGATTAAAAAAGGGATGAACCTGGGAGTTTTCCACAGTCATGTGGGAGTCAACTGAGGCTCAATTGTGTGGGGTATGGCAGACCATTTCATCCTCTGATTATATTGGTATTTGATTATTAAAATAGGACATTAGATAATCCATGATCAGTGGATTGTGGTGACGCGATGTGGGAGGCAATTATTATAGACCACCTTAATGTAAATTATGTAGTGAAAATATTTAAATTAATCACGACAGCATCGTTCATGACTCTGGTTTGGAGCCACCTAAGGGAAGTGGATGATGTTACATGGACTCATTATTTTATTATTTAATTATATAAAACAATGATTATATCGTCAATGACACCTGGAATCTGGTGCCACAGATCATCTAATTTAATAATTAATGTATTTAAATTGACAATCTGTGTTAATCCCCAAGATAATGTAAATATTTGTATAGTAATGTAAACAACAATCCACCATTCCAAGAAGAGACCTGTAAAGTTCCCACTTGTGGAGTTAATGGGCAATATCATCACATTTTATGATTCATTTTTTCAATTGATGATGATGACATCCTTCATGCCTGAATACTGACCATGCTTCCCTACCAGCAAAATACTACATCACCTATGTATTGTGACAGTTAGGTATTATTGACTTATTAAATTCTTTAAATTATGTAAACGACTGACAATGACATCACCGTTTACGGTTAGGGTGCAAATATCTGTCAGGGACAAGGTTACGAAAGATGTAGACATGGCCAGAGCAATTTTTGAATGACCTATGCATCTCCTAGAGTACGAGGGGTGCTGGATGTTTGAGTCCAGAAGGTTGCATGGTGCCAACCGAGAAGTACAAGGACTTCGCCAAGCCGGCACGGTGGTCTGGGTGTTGACTACCCACTCTTCCTCCACATCTTCACATTGGTTATGATCTAACATGAGAAGCAGGAGTGGCACTAGCAGGTCAGCACCATCACCAAGACCTGGCAAAAGGATGACGACCCAGAACACGGAAGAACATCTCTCTTTCAGCTATGCTATTGATGCCCCTGCTGCAGCCATCTTTTCAGCTGTTATCAACATTGTGGCTACTTCTGCTACTCCAGGATTGGGCCCATTATCTCAAGTCCTGCCGCACCACAACAGAGATTCAGGTGCTTGTGATGATGTCAGGCCAACAGAATTCATCAGGCAAGACAGTATGATTATCTGACGATTAACTGATGGCATTTTAAAAATGCGTGATGACAGCATACAGTTTCATACGTGGCATGTCTGCCCAGGAATTGATGATACAAAAAAAGGTTAACGGCTTACTTATTTAAAGATGTAATTATTAAATTCTTTCATCATATAATCTGTGATCCCTGAAGTTTGGCGCCACCTTGTGTCACAATCAAGTGTGACAGACCATCTAACTATATGATTATTTCACTATTCAAATCTATCTGTTTCAACTCCAGGAAGAGTGGAGTCTGGGATCCAAATTGTTGGTATTAAATCTTATCTTGTGAATTCTTTCTTTCTTCCTTCCTTCCTTCCTTCCTTTCTTTCTTATTTCCTTCTTTTATTTAAATCTATTTTGATATCATTTTTTTATCCTAGGGGTGAATTATGAGAAACTATCTCTGTATTTATTCAATTTTTTGTTCAAATCTATGATTAAGAACTCAATGTCTCTTCAGTATTGAGCAGTCATTTAGGCTACACGCATAAAACACCATCCACTTGTTTAATGTTTATACGTTTAAATTTGAAAATCTGTCATTATGTATTCAGTGATCACTGGAGTTTTAAGCCCGATTAGGGGAGATCGTTGTACCAGACTGTCACATCATCTAATACTACCCTTACTTCTTTAACTGTAAAACTAGAAAATTATTAATTCATCATTTAATTTACGTATTTAAAATACAGTTAATGTTATGGACCAGAAGTCCCTTTTGGAGTCAGATTTTGGTAGTTGATGATGTAATATCATCTCATTACTTCACCATTTAGCTATGTAAATAGATCTTTACATCAGCGATAGGTTTAGGACTTTGGTGCCATCTCATCAGTGTTAATATAAAAGGACAACTAATTAATTTTCAATTTAATTTTTTAAATTCCTCATTATTCCAGGAATAGATCAGTCTGACTACTTCATGTGGGATTTAAGTATGCACCACCATGACATTATTCAATCATTTTTCATTATATATTCATTATTTAAATCGATGAAGATGTTGTTCTTCTTGACTGGAGTCGGGCCATTCCTCCATGAGAGTTAATCACGTGGCATTATTTTATTATCTAAGTACTACTTCCTTGGCAATCACTGGAGTTGGGTTCCATCTTATGAAAGTTAAGTATGGAGGACTATCCAATTATTAACTCATGTGATTGCGTAAGTAATGATGGTGTCATCTTTCATTTGGCTTCTGTGGGATTGACACAGCAGGAGAACGGTACCAGAAGCAGTGCCCAGAGAATGGGGGACACTGCCTTATACGGTGATTACTGATTACGTAATAGATTTTTAACAATCGAATGATTACACGATTTTAGAAAACTGTACTGTTTCGCATCATTGGTTTCTGAGAGGTTGCATCAGAACTGACCCATGAAGGACACAGTGCCCACTGATTTTAAAAATGGAATAACTGTATAATCTCCTGATCAGGGAATCTCATCTAATGAACTCTGTCGGGCTGATAACATGACACACCACCAACAATAAATCACTCTAAATAACCATATTAGAAAGCAGGGTACAGCACTGAATAGAGAATAGTCAATTGAGGAATCCAAAATGACTGAAAGAAACAGAAGACACTGCTCAAAATCCTTAATCATCAGCTTAATGTAAATCTAAACCACTCTGAGAAACCATGGGATCAAGCTCCTCTAAAGGTAAGAGAATGAAGAGGAGTTTATTTTATTTTCAATAAAGATAAAAGGATTATGGTAGAGGCGATTCATTCTATTGTTTCCATTCTAGAAATTAGAAAATTCAAGCATAGAAAACAGGTTTAAAATACTCATCATTGTACTTGAATGGCACAATGATGCTTTCGTTTTTGTGCTTATGTCACTATAGGCATGTTATAGCTCGAGAGACTGGTAAATATGTAGAAATCAAAAGAAAGAGCCCTGCTTTGTTTCTGTGAGAAACTCGGTGAGCATGTAAGGTTAGTTCATTGGTGGGTATACTCCTTTTAGCATGCGGCAGGGGCACTAGAGTGTGACAGAATGTTGGTTCATAAATGTTGCCTGGCAACCCTGCTTGCATTCTGTATCCTGGTAACATGGGCCAAGAACCAGAGAGCAGCATCGAGAAAGTGTTATCATGGGACATTACAGTCTCCCAAGATAACTATCTCCTAAAACTTTTCATGACAGCATTTGATTCGCCTAAACAAGTCATATCCACACGTCTGGAAGTGTGCCTACAGGTTTTACTGGTTACCAAATTTAAGATACCTAATCATCAGAGAAGGTAGTCTGTGAAGAAACATTTCAAAGTCTTCTGTTTGTGAATACTCTCTCTCCTAAGAAGTGAAATTATGGAACGATAGATAATAAGACTCACAATTATTCATCAAAATGTGAGTTTGCCATTGTTGACTTCCTTCAGGAAGGTGATAATCCATTTGTTAGAGTAGACTTAGGGATTGTTGGATTTCAGTCCATCTCTTTTGAGGCAGCCATCCAACATTAAATATGTGATATCTTCTAAAAACGCTGCATACCCAATGAGAGTTCAGCATTTAAACATGTTACTACCCAACTCTGCGATTAAAAAAGGGATGAACCTGGGAGTTTTCCACAGTCATGTGGGAGTCAACTGAGGCTCAATTGTGTGGGGTATGGCAGACCATTTCATCCTCTGATTATATTGGTATTTGATTATTAAAATAGGACATTAGATAATCCATGATCAGTGGATTGTGGTGACGCGATGTGTGAGGCAATTATTATAGACCATCTTAATGTCAATTATGTAGTTAAAATATTTAAATTAATCACGACAGCATCGTTCATGACTCTGGTTTGGAGCCACCTAAGGGAAGTGGATGATGTTACATGGACTCATTATTTTATTATTTAATTATATAAAACAATGATTATAACGTCCATGACCCCTGGAATCTGGTGCCACACATCATCTAATTACATAATTAATGTATTTAAATTGACAATCTGTGTTAATCCCCAAGATAATGTAAATATTTGTATAGTTATGTAAACAATAATCCACCATTCCATGAAGAGACCTGTAAAGCTCCCACTTGTGGAGTTAATGTGCAATATCATCACATTTTATGATTCATTTTTTCAAGTGATGATGATGACATCCTTCATGCCTGGATTCTGACCATGCTTCCCTGCCAGTAAAATGCTACATCACCTATGTATTGTGACAGTTAGGTATTACTGACTTATTAAATTCTTTAAATTATGTAAACGACTGACAATGACATCACCGTTTACGGTTAGGGTGCAAATATCTTTCAGGGACAAGGTTAGGAAAGATGTAGACATGGGCAGAGCATTTTCTGAATGATCTAAGCATCCCCCAGAGTACGAGGGATGCTGGATGATTGAGTCCAGAAGGTTGCACGGTGCCAACCAAGAAGTACAAGGACTTCACCAAGGCTGGCACAGTGGTCTGGGTGTTGACTACCTGCTGTTTGTCCACGTCTTCACATCGGTTGTGATCTACCATGAGAGGAAGGAGTGGCACTAGCAGGTCGGCACCATCACCGAGACCTGGCAAAAGGATGACGACTCAGAACATGGAAGAACATCTCTCTCTCAGCTCTGCTATTGATGCCCCTGCTGCACCCATCTTTACAGCTGTTATCAACATTGTGGCTACTACTGCTACGCCAGGATTGGGCCCATTATCTCACGTCCTGCCGCACCACAACAGAGATTCAGGTGCTTGTGATGATGTCAGGCCAATTGAATTCATCAGGGAAGACAGTATGATTCTCTGATGATTAACTGATGGCATTTTAAAAATGCGTGATGACAGCATACAGTTTCATACCTGGCAAGTCTGCCCAGGAATTGATGATACAAAAAAATGTCAATGGCTTACTTATTTAAAGATGTAATTATTAAATTCTTTCATTATATAATCTGTGATCCCTGAAGTTTGGCGCCACCTTGCCTCACACTCAAGTATGACAGATGATCTAACTATCTGATTATTTCATTATTCAAATCTGTCTTTTTCTACTCCAGGAAGAGTGGAGTCTTGGATCCAACTTGTTGGTGTTAAATTGTATCTTGTGAATTCTTTCTATCTTTCTTTCTTCCTTTCTTCCTTCCTTCCTTTATTTCTTTCTTATTTCCTTCCTTTATTTAAATCTAGGTTGATATCATTTTGTTATCCCTCTATGGGGAATTATGAGAAACTATCTCTTTATTCATTCATTATTTTTTTGTTCAAATCTATGATTAAGAACTCAATGTCTCTTCAGTATTGAGCAGTCATTTAGGCTTCAGGCATAAAACACCATCCACTTGTTTAATGTTTATTCATTTAATTATGAAAATCTGTCATCATGTATTCAGTGATCACTGGAGTTTTGAGCCTCCTTAGGGGAGACCGTTGTACCAGACCATCACATCATCTAATACTACACTTAGTTCTTTAACTGTTAAACTAGGAAATTAATTAATAATTCATCATTTAATTTACGTATTTAAAAATACAGGTAATGTTATGGACCAGAAGTCCCTTTTGGAGTCAGATTTTGGTAGTTGATGATGTAATATCATCTCATTACTTCACCATTCAGCTATGTAAATAGATCTTTACAGCTGCGATAGGTTTAGGACTTTGGTGCCATCTCATCAGTGTTAATATAAAAGGACAACTAATTAATTATCAATTTAATTTTTTAAATTCCTCATTATTTCAGGAAGAGATCAGTCTGACTACTCCATGTGAGATTTAAGTATGCACCACCATGACATTATTCAATCATTTTTCATTATGTATTCATTATTTAAATCGATGAAGATGTTGTTCTTCTTGACTGGAGTCGGGCCATTCTTCCATGGGAGTTAATCACGTGGCATTATTTGATTATCTAAGTACTACTTCCTTGGCAATCACTGGAGATGGGTTCCATCTTATGAAAGTTAAGTATGGAGGACTATCCAATTATTTACTCATTTGATTGCATAAGTAATGATGGTGTCATCTGTCATATGGCTTCTGTGGGATTGACACAGAAGGAGATCGGTACCAGAAGCAGTGCCCAGAGAATGGGGGACACTGCATTATACGGTGATTACTGATTAAAATAATAGATTTTTAACAATCGAATGATTACACGATTTTCAAAAAACTGTACTGTTTCGCATCATCGGTTTCTGAGAGGTTGCAACAGAACTGACCCATGAAGGACACAGTGACCACCGATTTTAAAAATGGAATAACTGAATAATCTCCTGATCAGGGAATCTCATCTAATGAACTCTGTTGGACTGATAACATGACACACCACCAAAAATAAATCACTCTAAATAACCATATTAGAAAGATGAGTACAGGACTTAATAGAGAACAGTCAATTGAGGAATCCAAAATGACTGAAAGAAACAGAAGACACTGCTCAAAATCCTTAATCGTCAGCCTAATGCAAATCTAAACCACTTTGAGAAACCATGGCATCAAGCTCCTCTAAAGGTAAGAGAATGAAGAGGAGTTTATTTTATTTTCAATAAAGAGAAAAGGATAATGGTAGAGACGACTAATTCTATTGTTTCCATTCTAGAAATTAGAAAATTGAAGCATAGAAAACAGGTTTAAAATACTCATCATTGTACTTGAATGGCACAATGATGCTTTTGTTTTTGTGCTTATGTCACTATAGGCATATTGTAGCTTGAGAGACTGGTAAATATTTGTAACTCAAAAGAAAGAGCCCTGCTCTGTTTTTGTGACAATCTAGGAGAGGATGTAAGGTTAGTTCATTGGTGGGTATACTCCTTTTAGCATGCGGGAGGGGCACTAGAATGTGACAGAATGTTGGTTCATAAATGTTGCCTAGCAACCCTGCTTGCATTCTGTATCCTGGTAACATGGGCCAAGGACCAGAGAGCAGATTCGAGAAAGTGTTATCATGGGACATTACAGTCTCCCAACATAACTATCTCCTAAAACTTTTCATGACAGCATTTGATTCGCCTAAATAAGTCATATCCATACCTCTGGAAGTGTGCCTACAGCTTTTACTAGTTACCAAATTCAAGATTACCTAATCATCATGAGAACGTAGTCTGTAGAGAAACAGAACAATATCTTCCGTTTATGAATACTCTCTCTCCTAAGATGTGAAACTAGGGAATAAAAGATAGTAAGACTCACAATTATTTATCAAAAGGTGAGTTTGCCATTGTTGACTTACTTCAGGAAGGTGATAATCCATTTGTTAGAGTAGACTTATTGATTTTTGGATTTCAGTGGACTGAGGTTAGGTGATGTGGGAGGCAATTATTATAGACCATCTTAATGTCAATTATGTCGTTAAAATATTTAAATTAAACACGACAGCATTGTTCATGAGCCTGGTTTGGAGCCACCTTAGGGAAATGGATGATGTTGCATGAACTCATTATTTGATTATTTAATTACATAAAACAATGATTATATCGTCCAAGACAGCTGGAATCTATTGCCACAGACGATCTAAATATCTGATTATTTCATTATTCAAATCTGTCTTTTTCTATACAAGGAAGAGTGAAGTCTGAATCCACCTTGTTAGTGTTAAATTGTATCTTGTGCATTCTTTCTTTATTTCTTCCTTTCTTTATTTCAATCAATGTTGATATCATTTTGTTATCTCTCTAGGTGTGAATTATGAGAAACTATCTCTATTCATTCATTTTTTGTTCAAATCTATGATTAAGAACTCAATGTATCCTCGATATTGAGCAATCATTTAGGCTTCACGCATAAAACACCATCCACTTGTTTAATGCTTATTCATTTAATTATGAAAATCTGTCATTATGTATTCTGTGATCACTGGAGTTTGAGCCTCCTTAGGGGAGACCATTGTACTAGACCATCACGTCATCTAATGCTACACATACTTCTTTAACTGTTAAACTATTAAAGTATGTAATAATTCATCATTTCATTTACGTATTTAAAATACAGGTAATGTTATGGACCATAAGTCCCTTTTGGAGTCAGATTTTGGTAGTTTATGATGTAATATCATCACATTACTTCTCCATTTAGCTATGTAAATAGATCTTTACATCAGCGATAGGTTTAGGACTTTGGTGCCATCTAGTCAGAGTTACTATAAAAGGCCCACTAATTAATTATCAATTTAATTTTTTAAAAACTTCAGTATTCCAGGAAGAAATCAGTCTGACTACTCCATGTGGGATTTAAGTATACACCACCATGTCATTTTTCAATCATTTTTGAATATATATTATTTATTTAAATCGATGAAGATGTTGTTCTTCTTGACTGAAGTTAGGGCATTCTCCATGGGAGTTCATCTTGTGGTATAATTTAATTATCTAAGTACTACTTCCTTGACAATCACTGGAGTTTTGTTCCATCTTATGAAAGTTAAGTATGGAGGACTATCCAATTATTACGTTATTTGATTGCATAAGTAATGATGGGGTCATCCGTCATTTGGCTGCTGTGGGATTGACACAGCAGGAGATTGGTACCAGAAGCAGTGCTTTGAGAATGGGGGACACTGCCTTATGCAGTGATTACTGATGACGTATTACTAGATTTTTAACAATCGAATGATTACACAATGTTAAAACAATTGTACTGTTTCACATCATCAGGATCTGAAAGGTTGCAACAGTACTGACCCATGAAGGACACAGTGACCACCGATTTTAAAAATGGAATAACTGGATAATCTCCTGATCAGGGAATTTCATCTAATGAACTTTGTCGCGCTGATAACATGACACACCACCAAAAATAAATAACTCTAAATAACCATATTAGAAAGCAGGGTACAGGAATTAATAGAGAACAGTCAATTGAGGAACCCAAAATGACTGAAAGAAACATAAGACACTGCTCAACATCCTTAATCATCAGCCTAATGCAAATCTAAACAACTCTGAGAAACCATGGGGTCAAGCTCCTCTATAGGTAAGAGGATGAAGAGGAATTAATTTTATTTTCAATAGAGGGAAATGGTAGAGGCGATTAATTGTATTGTTTCCTTTCTAGAAATTAGAAAATCGAAGCATAGAAAACAGGTTTAAAATACTCATTATTGTACTTGAATGGCACAATGATGCTTTTGTTTTCATGCTTATGTCTCTATAGGCAAGTTGTAGCTTGAGAGACTGGTAAATATGTAGAACTCACAAGAAAGAGCCCTGCTTTGTTTTTGTGAGAAACTCAGTGAGGCTGTAAAGTTAGTTCATCGGTGGGTATACTCCTTTTAGCATGTGGGAGTGGCAGGAGAATGTGAAAGAATGTTGGTTCATAAATGTTGCATGGCAACCCTGCTTGCATTATGTATCCTGGTATCATGGGCCAAGGACCAGAGAGCAGCTTCGAGAAAGTGTTATCATGGGACATTACAGTCTCCCAAGATAACTATCTCCTAAAACTTTTAATGACAGCATTTGATTCACCTAAACAAGTCATAGCTACACCTCTGGAAGCGTGCCTACAGCTTTTACTGGTTACCAAATTCAAGATTAGCTAATCATCAGAGACTGTAGTCTGTGGAGAAACAGTTCAAAGTCTTCTGTTTATGAATACTCTCTCTCCTTAGAAGTCAAACTATGGAACAAAAGACAATAAGTCTCACAATTATTTATCAACAGGTGAGTTTTCCATTGGTGACTTCCTTCAGGAAGGTGATAATCCATTTGATAGAGTAGACTTAGTGATTATTGGATTTCAGTCCATCTCTTTTGAGGGAGCCGCCCACCATTAAATATGTGATATCTTCTAAAAACCCTGCATACACAATGACAGTTCAGCATTTCAACATGTTACTACTCTGCTCTGCGATTAAATATCTGATGAACCTGGGATTTCCCACAATCATGTGGGAGTCAACTGAGAGTCAATTGTGTGGGGTCTGGCAGACCATTTCATCCTCAGATTATATCGTTATTTGATTATTAAAATAAGACATTAGATAATTCATGATCAATGGATTTTGCTGACGCAATGTGGGAGGCAATTATTATAGATCTTCTTAATATCAATTATGTAGTTAAAATATTTAAATTAATCAAGACAGCATGGTTCATGAGCCTGGTTTGGAGCTACCTTAGGGAATTGGATGATGTTACATGAACTCATTATTTGATTATTTAATTATATAAAACAATGGTTATATCGTCCATGACACCTGGAATCTGGTGCCACAGATCTTCAAATTTCCTAATTAATGAATTTAAATTGACAATCTGTGTTAATCCCCAAGGTAATGTAAATATTTGTATAGTTATGTAAACAACAATCCTCCATTCCATGAAGAGACCTGTAAAGCTCCCTCTTGTGGAGATAATGTGCAATATCTTCACATTGTATGATTCATTGACTCAATTGATGATGATGATGACATCCTTCATGAATGGAGTCTGGCCATGCTTCCCTGCCAGTAGAATGCTATATCCCCTATTTATTGTGACAGTTAGCTATTAGTGACTTATTTAATTCTCTAAATTATGTAAATGACAGAGAGTGCCATCACCGATTAAGGTTAGGGTGCAAAAATCTGTCAGGGACAAGGTTAGGAAAGTTGTAGACATGGGCAGAGCATTTTCTGAATGATCTATGCATCCCCCAGAGTAGGAGGGATGCTGGGTGATTGAATCCAGAAGGTTGTATGGTGCCCTCCGAGAAGTACAAGGACTTCACCAAGGCCAGCACAGTGGTCTGGGTGTTGACTACCTGCTGTTCCACCACATCTTCACATCGGTTCTGATCTACCATGAGAAGAAGGAGTGGCACTAGGGGGTGGGCACCATCACCGAGACCTGGCAAAAGGATGACGACTCAGAACACGGAAGAACCTCTCTCTCTCAGCTATGCTGGTGATGCCCCTGCTGTAGCCATCTTTTCACCTGTTAGCAACATTGTGGCTACTACTGCTATGCCAGGATTGGGCCCATTATCTCATATCCTGCCTCACCACAAAGGAGATTCAGGCGCTTGTGATGATGTCAGGCCAACAGAATTCATCAGGCAAGACAGTATGATTATCTGATGATTAACTGATGGCATTTTAAAAATGCATGATGATAGCCTACAGTTTCATACCTCGCAAGTCTGTCCAGGAATTGGTGATACAAAAAATAGTATCTTTTGAATTCTTTCTTTCTTTCTTTTGACAAGAGGAAGCTTTTCAGGTCTCTTCATGGAATGGAGGATTTTGGTTTACATAACTTAATATTTACATTATCTCGGGTATTAACACAGACTGTCCATTTAAATAAATTCATTATGTAATTAGAGTATCTGTGGCACCAGATTCCTGGTGTCATGGATGATATAATCATTGTTTTATATAGTTAAATAATCAAACAATGAGTTCATGTAACATCATCCAATTCCCTAATGTGGCTCCAAACCTTGCTCTTGAAGAAAGCTGTCATGATTAATTTAAATATTTTAAGTACAAAATTGATATTTAGATGTTCCATAATAATAGTTTCCCACATCATGGAATCCATTGATCATGTATTATCTAATGTCCTATTTTAATAATCAAATAACAACATAATCAGATGATGAAATGGTCTGCCATAACGACACAACTGACTCTCCCTGACTCCCACATGATTGTGGGAAACTCCCAGGTTCATCCCTTATTTAATCGGAGAGCAGAGTCGTGAAATGTTTAAATGTTGAAATGTCATTGTGTATGCAGGGTTTTAGAAAATCCTAAATATTATATGTTGGACCCCTGCCTCAAAAGAGATGGACTGCAATCCAATAATCCCTAAGTCTACTCTAACAAATGGATTATCACCATCCTGAAGGAAATTAACAATGACAAATTCACCTTTTGATGAATAATTGTGAGTCTTATTATCTTTGTTTCCAAAGTATTAATTCTTAGGAGAGAGAGAATTCATAAACAGAAGAAATTGAATGTTCTCTGATGATTAGGTAATCTAGAATTTGGTGACTAGTAAAAGCTGTAGGCAAACGTCCAGAGATTTGACTATGACTTGCTTAGGGAAATCAAATGCTCTGTCCACTGAGTACGTGACCCTTGGATGCTGGATGGTCTCGCTATTAGAGTCAGCAGACCTTAGGTCCTCAGGGTATGCTAATTAATTTTGTCTGGGCAGCTATCTCTTTGTTTCCTAAGGACCCTATTAACCACCTGTTTTCTCAAAGGAAAGGAGGGGCAGAAAGGAGGGGCAGTGTGAATTCTTGTCATCTCAGAGCCTGGTGAGAGGAAGCTAGCAAGTTCCAAGAAACAGATATTGGTTAGCTTTCCAGGTCAGACCATCCTTCATTTAACTTCACTTTTTGTCTTTCACTATTAATAATAGTAATATTAATAGCAAGAATATCTTGTTATCTGATAAATAATTAACGGTAATATAAATAACAACAATAATGATAAATGTTAATAACAATGATGATGATAACAGGATTAGTAGTAATAATAATAACAAAATAATAATAAACACAACTGTCAGTCACCGCCTCCCCCGGGAATCTCACACCGGGAGACCCGCATTGCCCATTGGGGCAGCATGGGACACACAGGAAACCCTGGCTCAGAAAAACCCAGAACAAAATCAAACAGAAAGCGAGAAACTTTAAAAATAATAATAATAATAAGCGGTTTTTAACACTGGAATTTCTGGTGCACAAAAGCAGGAAGTGGACTTGGGGGATGCTGGGAAATGGAGTCCTGGCCACTCAGAGAGCAAAACCGGAAGTTCCTTGCAGAAAAGCAGGAAGTGCCTACACAGGATGCTGGGAAATGGAGTCCTGGATCCTCGGAGCCCAGAAGAAGGTTAGGAACTGAAAAGATCAATACAAGCCTGGGTCATGATGGGAACTGTACTTCGGGGGCCTTGAAGTCCAGAAGCAGAAGTCGAAGGTCGAAAAGAAAGACGTGGGCACACAGCATGCTGGGAACTGCAATCCCGGACCCTCAAAGATTGCAACCGGAAGTCTGTTGGTAGGAAAGCAGGATGCAGCCTCAAAGCATCCTGGGAAATGCAGTCCTAGGCTGCGAAAGATGAAAACAAGTGTCTGGGCAGAGAAGCAGGAGGCGGCCAAAGAGGATGCTGGGAAATGCAATCCCTGGGCTGAACGTCCAACCCAGAATTCTCTTGGCAGCCTCCACGAACTAAAACCGGAAGTTTCATGCTGAAAAATCAGGAACCCACCGCAGAGCACCTTGGGAAATGCAGTCCCATGCCGCAACACATGAAAACCGGAAGTCCCTGGGCTTTTAGGCAGGAATCAACCCCACAGGATGCTATGAAATACATTTCCCTGGCAAGAACGTCCAAACCCGGAAGTCTCTGGGCAGCGAAGCAGAGAGCAGCCGCATAGGATGCTGGGTAATGCAGTCCTGGCCACAGCAGTTACAAAAGTTCCTGATGGTCTGGGCTCAGGTCGACCTTGGCTGCAATATGGGAGCAGAAGTCCTGACCCACCCATGATGATTGGCGTGAGTCTCAGCTGCCGGGTTTCCCTTGCCAGGAAGTCCTGCCATTGGCTTGGGCCCCCCCTTCTCCACCTATGAAATTGGCAGAGATGGCCCCCGCCCACTCGCCCTGCACTCCTCCTGGCAGGGGGTGCGGCCTGCAGTGATTGACAGAGAGGGGCATGGCCTGCAGTGATTGACAGCAGAAGGATTAGGAGGGGGGAGACCTGGCCAAGGTCTGTGATTTCACTGGGGCCACACCCTGCATCCCCATGGGTTTTACTGTCATGACCTGCACTGCCATGACCGCCAGGGCCGCTGCCCTGTGGGCCCTAGCATTGCTGCTTGTTGACCTCAGAGTGTAGTAGGAGACTCCTGCCACGCCCACCTGGGGACGAAGATGGTGAGGGGAGGGCAAGAGGGCACTTCCTGCTCCCGGTCACCATTTCCTGTGAGTACAATGTCCCGACCAAGACCTGTCCACCACAGAGGCCACACCCATAATCTGGCCACACTCAGGATGGGGCCAACCCTTCCCGAATCTGTGCTGGCAGCTCTTGCACCTCCTTACCTGGGAGCTGCCTTGACCCGGCTGGAGGACAGGAAGGAGGGGCTGGCACTGCTGTAGGTGAGGGTAAGGCCCAGAGTGGGTCATTGACTGTGACCTTGGACCTGCAGGGGGCAGGCGAGCTCGGGCAGGGCTGCAGCTAATGGGTGGGCCTGATGCTGAGAAGTCTGGATCAACTTAAAACCCTGTCACACATTTAAATATGTAAATGAGACTGAAGTGTTATCAAAGGAGGCACTAGTAATTGAGATTATGCAAATGAGCACGGTGCATGCAAATCTGTGAGACTGATTGGAGTTCACATTTGAATATGCAAATGATAAAACTGGAGTTGTGGAAATGCACTTTAATATGCAAATTTATGGTGCTTTACATGCTTTTGCTATGCAAATGCATGCAAGTTATCCCATCTGTTTGGGATTTTGACATGCACATATATGCAGGTTATCTCATTTGGAGGTGTGGCTATGCAAATTAACCCAGGCAGTTTCTGTACTTTCTTGATGTCTTCTGAGTCTCCAGGCAGCATTTGAATATGCAAATCAGAATGCTGGCAGGGGAGGAGGCCTCCCCTGACCCTGCACCCAATGTCACCTGTCCATGTCCATCACAGGCATCTGATGGCAAAGCTGCTCCCTCCAATCCTGCTCATGTTCAACTTTATATAGAAATACAAAAGACACAAGACAGCCAAAACAACCCTGTGCAATAAACGAACTTAAGAGATCATCACAATCCCAAATGTCAAGCTCTATTACAGAACTGTAGTCCTGAAAACAGTTGGTATTGGCACAAAAATACACAGAAGACCAATGGAATCAAATTGAAAACCTTGATATTAACCCACACACCTATGAAAACCTCATTATTAACAAAGAAGCTGAAGTTATACAATGCGAAAAAAAGAAAGCCTCTTCAAAAATTTGTGTTGATATAACTGGATGGTGGTGTGTAGAAGACTAGAGATAGAGCAATGTCTATTGCCATGCAAAAACTTAAGTCCAAATGGATAAAAGACATCAACATATATACAGCCACACTGAACCACATAGAAAAGAAAGTAGGAGGTACACTTGGATGAATTGTTACAAGAGACCACTTCTTGAACATAATACCAGTAGCATAAAAAGTGAGATCCACAATTAATAACTGGGGCCTCCTGAAACTAAGAAGCTTCTGTAAGGCAAAGGACACAGTCAACAAGACATAACAGCAGCACACAGAGTGGAAAAAATCTTCACCAACCCCACATATGACAGATGGCTGATCTCCAAAATCAAAGATCTTGGGAAATTAGTCACCAAAACGCCAAATAACCCTATTAAAAACTGGGGTCCAGAACTGAATAGAGAATTCTCAATAGAGGAATCAAAAATGGTGGAAAGACACATTCTTAAGCCATTAGGGTAATGAAAACCAAAACAACATTTCGATACCATGTTACTTATGCTAGATGACTAAAATCTAAAACATGAATGACAGCTTATGCTGGAGAGGATGTGGATAAAGGGGAACACCCCTCCATAGCTAGTGGGAGTGCAAATATGTACAGCCAATTTGGAGATACCATATTCCTGAAGAACCACCATACTGATCTCCAAAATGGCTGTACAAATTTGCACTCCCACCATATGTGGAGGAGTGTCCATTTCTCTCCACATCCTCTGCAATTTAAACTGTCATTGGTGTTCCTAATTTTAGCCCTTCTGACAAGAATAAGATGGTATCTCAGAGTTGTTTTGATTTTCATTACCCTAATGGCTGAGGATGATGAGCACTCTCTTAAATGTCTTTCAGCCAATTTGGATTCCTCTATTGAGAAGTCTCTATTCAGTTGTGTACCCCACTTTTTTTTTTTAAATAAAGTTATATGGTGTTTATGTGATTAGTTTCCTCAATTCTTTGTATTATTCTAAAATCGAGAACAAGACAAGTTTGCCAATTCTCTCCACATCTCTTCAATATTGTACTTGCAGTTGTAGCTAGAGCAATAAAACAACAAAAGGATTTCAAGGAGATACAACTTGGAAAAATTAGTCAATCTTACACTATTTTCAAATGATATGATAGTTTTCAAAAGTGTCTTGAAAAACTATGCCAGAGAAGTCCTATGGCTGATAAACACCTTAAGCCAATTAGCAGGATACAAGATTAACTAAAGAAATCCATAGCTCTACTATATACAGACATTAAAAATACTTAGAAAGAAATCAAAGAAACATTACCCTTTACAATAGCCACAAACAATATAAAATATCTTGGGGTAATTCTAAATAAACAAGTGAAATATCTATATAGTAAGAATTTTGTGTCTTTAAAGAAAGAATTTAAAGAAAACACCAGAAAATAGAAAGATCTCCCATGCTCTTGGATAGGTAGGATAAACATACTAAAAATAGCAATCTTGCCAAAAGCAATCTAGACATTCAAAGCAATTGCCATCAAAATCCCAGCTCACATCTTCACTGACTATAAAAGATAATACTCAACTTTATATGAAAAAAAAAGACCCAGAATAGCCAAAACAACCCTATAAAATAAAGGAACTTTAGCAGGCATCACCATTCCTGACTTCAAATTCTACTATAGAGCTATAGTCCTAAAAACAGCTTGGTATTGACATAAAAGTAGACAGTCCAATGGAATGGAATTGAAATACTGATATTAAACCCCTCACATATGAACACCTGATTTTTTATTAAACAGCTAACAGTGTACACTGGGAGGAGGAAAACACCTTCAACAAATGGTGCTGGCACAACAGAGTGGTAGTATGTAAAAGGCTACAGACTCATGTCTATCCCCATGCATAAAACTTAAGTCCCAATGGATCAAAGACCTCAACATAAGTCCAGCTGCAGTGAACCTCGTAGAAGAGTACATGGTAGGTATTCTTGAAGGAAATGGTACAGGAGACTGCTTCCTCAACATAGCACCAGTAGCACAGACACCGAGATTGACAATTTATAAATGGGACCTCATGGTACTAAGAAGCTTCTGTAAGGCAATGGCCATAGTTGACAAAAACAAAATGTAGCCTACAGACTGGGAAAAGATCTTCACCAACCCTACATCTGACAGAGGGCTGATGTCCAAAACACACAAAGAATATAAAGTTTCTTCATCTTGTTTCCCAAAGTGAACAGCACCCCATGGCCAATGACTAAATATGTGTAGTATGTAGGTAAGTAATTAATTTTTTCGCAAGAGATACACAAAGAGAAATATAAAAAAAACAAAGACACTTTAAATTTTCCCCCAATGCACAATGCAAAGAAAAATGACAACTCTGTTCACAAAAGTCACTCTCACAGAGATTCCTTGTCACAAGTAACCAGAGCTGTAAGAGTATGGTTTTTCCACCCACCGCCCGGTCTTGTCCCGCTGCCGCCGCGCCAGCCACAAATAACACAGGGAGACTCTGTATTTGATATTATACTGATGGCCAGATGCTAGTTACTTATTGGCTAGCTCTGTCTTAATTATTAACCCATTTCTGCTGATCTATGTATTTCTCTTACCGGGGAGTCGGCCAGCAAACTGCTTTCTCCAGACTCTCCATCTTGGCTCTTCCTTTCTACTTCCCCTTTCCTCCTTGTCTCTTAGTCCCTCCTATCTCCTTTCCTATTGGCCAACAGTGCTTTATTCATTAATCAGTATGAGAAACATATACAGAATAACATCTCCCATCACAGAGCAGATAGTTTTCTGTAGATTACCAGTAATTTGCTAATTTTAATTGGGAAATTATTTTAATACCATAAAATAATTCTCTGCATTCCTAATTAATTTAACTATAGAAGAAATATTATTATTGGTGAGGTTTTTTTCAATATTCCACAAAAGTATCTTATTTTCTGATGTGAAGACATCCTCATCTCCCACTGTAACAAACATAATCCATGAAACCTTTTCTTCTTGACAACTAATCTCCATGCATGTCTAACTTCTTTGTGTTATCACCATTATCACCAGTAACAATGTCATTCAGATGACTTATAGCTGTTGTCCACATGGTTTTCTTTATTTTTTCATATTTTTATTAAAATAAGAAACAATACAATCTCAGTTTACATATCAATCTGAGTTCTTTATACCTACCATTTGTCCATGTTGCCCAGTGACACCTATATCATTCCTCCTTTTCTCCATAGAAAGGGCGAGGCTTTCTGTGGGGCACTCTTCCAGGACTTTCACATCATTTCTTGCAGGTCATATTGCCTCCACCATGGGTCTAGGCAAAGAAAATTTTCCTGTATGAGGAATGGGCTTCCATTATCTATTCATGCAGTAGTTATAAATGGTGTTCCTTTACCAGAGGCCCTATAGACTGCTGAGGCCTCCTATATGCAGGAAGACCATTTCGGTTCTTTGCTGGTTTCTAAGTAGTCAATCTGGTATCCATGCACTTCCCCTTGTTCACATCAGAAATTTCTATGGCTTTCGTCAGATGGTCTTGATCTGTTTGCTCATCACTTCTCCCTCTCTACAACTGGATTCCAGGAAGTAGGCTCAAATAAAATGAATGCTATGTATTTGAAAACATAATTGAGAGCAGTAGATTTGTTTCCAGATAGTTGGTAATACTAGGTATTGCTGGTCCAAATTAGAGCAGAAAATTATATCTTGTACAGAAATGTTGAGTTTTGGTATCCTTTTATCACAGCAGCCAGAACAGAAAGTATGACATCTCCTTGATGAGAAGGAAACATTAGGAAAGTTTGGACAGAGATTGGGTATATAGAGTAGTCTAAGGGAGAAGGTTAAAACTTTTGGGCAATGGTAACACTCGCATCCTTGATGAGATGTGTGTATTCCTAATGTGCAGAAAGGCATACCTCCATGGGCATTGTGGTATATCAGAGACCTATTTGGCTAATAGAATTTCAGAACTCTTGGAATTAAGGGGACTTCCTCAGTACAAGTTTATTAGAGAGGAGTTATTGCAGAATTTAGAATTGGGTAAAGGAGTAGAGGTTTAGGAACCTTTTTTTACAGGAATTTCTCAAAAGTCCTTCAGAATTAGTGGAAGACCAAGGCGTCCGAATAGGTTCATCCCTTTGGGGCCATTACAGAAAGCCTTTCTCTAGTCAGCCAACAAATGTACAGACAACCATGGGGAAGTGTTGGCCTGATTCACAAAAGCATTTGGCTTATTGGTAGTAGTGCACAGAGAATACCAGTTTCAATACGTCATATGTGCTCTTCCTCTGGCCTTTCCAAAGAAAATATATCCATTGGCACCAAGCTCCAAAGATGGGAACCAAACAAGCTTTAAGGCCAATACTTGCCAGAATTGGGTCTCTAGGCCTGCAGCATTGGATGGATTCCAGGTGTTTGGGAAGGTGCAGTGTGGTGAGGTGAATGGGGTCACAGACCTCAAAGGGTCTTCGACTTCATAGTCCCTAGACAGTCAGATTTGGGTACCTGCCAGCCCTGTGAAAGTCAAGATGTTGCTCCTTGTGAGAGCACAGAGGGGCTCACTGTTAAATCCTCAAAAATCTCACACCAATCTGAAACATAATGTAGAAGCTTTAGAACCCAAATCATGGCCTTGAGTGCTAGTGGCTAAGTGTTCACCCAGCCTTGTCTGACAGCCACCCCAAAACCTTCAGAAATCCAGCAGCTATCTGTAAGGAGTAAGGTTTTTCCTCCTGCTGCTAGTCTTGTTCTGCCACCGTGCCAGCCCCAATAAACACACAGAGACTCTGTATTTGATATAATGCTGTTGGCCAATTACTTGTCTCTTATTGGCTAGCTCTGTCTTAAGTATTAACCCATTTCTGTTAACCTAAGTGTTTACACGTAGTTTCACCTTTTCACCTTACCGTGGAGTGGGGCAGGCATCATATCTCCCCAGCCTCTCCATGTTGATCCCTCCTTACTACTTTCTCTTTTCAACTTGTCTCCTAGCCCCACCTATCTTGCTTTCCTATTGTCCAACAGCTATCTACTTGAACCTGGCCACCAACTTGACCACTCCAACTGTTAGGCCTGCTTTAGGTCTGCTGCAATCTTGCTCCCGACCAAAACAATGCAGCCATGTCAAGACAGCCAGCCAAGTAGCAGCCTCTCAGGCTGACCCAGTGCTGGTAGGACAGTGAGATGGTGGTGTCACTGAGCTCAGGGCACAGGAGATGGGCAGATGAAAACAGTTGTGAGGACAAGCCACATCAATAGGTTCTTATTCCAAGCACTGACATTACACATGGCAGAAGGTCAGATTAGTATGGACACAAGTCAAAGAGTAGACAACTGTGTGCACTTATGAGGAGTTGAGATTTCAGGGACAACATTCCCATGGGTCTGATATTTAGAAGATAAAGTGAAAAGCCAGTGGGACCCTTGATACTACAGCCAAAGTTACCCCTCCCTCTGAGTTAAGGTGGAAGCTGTACTACATGATATGCATCAGGGGCCACCAAGGGGAAGGTGACATACATGACCCCTTCCAAGGAAGCAGCCCTGCTCCCCAGTTTCCTAGATGTTGATACAATGAAACATCAAAAGAATAAACATTACATCTAACCTTCCCCTTTGCCAACAAGGGCCTGCACCCAAACCACAAACCTCATCACCTCCTAAGCATCACAAGGCAACGAATTTGAGCTACCTCCAGCACTCTCACAGTCTATCTCCAGCCCACAGCCTTGCACCACCACCACTAACCAGGAAACATTCAGGAAATTTGTCTTTCATTTCTCCAAGTCTGAAAGTCTCCCTCAAGATGGAATTTTTTTGAGTCATTGACCTATAGATTAGCCCTCAATGGACTCAGGGGTTTCTGAAGAGATTGAAGTGGAATGAGGAAAGGTAACATAGAAACTGAGGTAGAATAAGCAATTCTTGCTTTGCACACCATGTCAACTGCAGAACAAACTCACACCTGTCCTTCTCAGTGACTTCACAAAATGATCCAGGAGTCATCACAGGAAACCCTCATGGTGCCTTAATCATTTTCCCCCAGGGTTCCACACCCATGTAGCAGAAACAAGTATGCACAGACAGAGGATTTCAGCCCAAAAACTTTCATGCAAAAACACCATCTCACACAAGATGACCTAAACAGCAAACAGGTGCTCCCCTTCAGAACCAAATTTATGGACTTAGAAACTGGGGGCTGTGTGTTTTACCCTAACTGCCCCATCAGGTTTCTCTGATGTCCACCTCCCACCACATTCCATGATGGAACACTGATCTCCTTCCTACTTCAGCATCCAGGGTGGTATTGTGTATGTTGGCTTCTTGCACACTGAGCAAAATAAATGTTCATTGTCAAAGAATCCAGACCAAAAGAGGCCTCCCAATCTGACCCTGGACTGATAGGGCAGCAGGGTGGTGGTGTTCTAAATCACAGGGCACAAAAGAAGTTAGGCAGATGACATATGGGTTAGGATCACGCAAGTAAATACGGCCCAAACACCAGAACTGACTTTCATTTGGCAGATGGCATTTCCACGCTGGACATAGGGCAAAGAGCAGGGGCTGTGAGAATATGTGATGGATCCAGTTTTAAAGAACAAGGGTCCCATGGGTGTGATTTTTCTGATAAAAAAAGGATAAAGGCCACAAATACCTTGGCCTTCATGCTCACAGTACCAAGCCATCTACATTCAATTGGATGATATGCTGTATTATCTGCTAATTATCTGTTAGTATCTGCCATATTATCCCACTAAGGGAACTGTGACATCCTTGGCCTCTTCCCAGGAGGCAGGCCACTACAGAGCTTGATGTGGTGTCAAGAGCACAAGGAAAGAATAAACATTCAATCCAACTTTTCCACTTACCTCCCTGGCCTTTGCCCTGTGCCCACACCCTAGTCATCTTCTAAGCATCACCATGCAACCATTCTGAGCTATCTCCCACTTTGTAGCATGTAGCACAAAAAATAAAAATAAAAGACCAGAGACAGATATTGGGGTTCAGTTTCCAAGATGCAAATCAGAGAAGCAGAAGAGCCAAGCCAGCCCATAGATCTCACCACTGCTCAGATGAAATGGATCTTCTGAGTAAAAGGCTCACAGATTATATTTTCTCCTTATATTGCTTTCTCCAACCAATCTCCTGGAGGCATTTGCTGCGAAATTACAAAGGGAGATACCTGGGCATGTAATGTGGAGCTCTGAATTCAGAGATGTGCCAGACTGGTCACTGGAAAGTTTAATCTTGAATCCTCCCATATGTTTCCCACAAAATAGACTGATCCAGCTAGCCACAAGTACAGACAGACAGACACACACACACACACACACACACACACACTCATGCACGCACGTGGATGAGTGCATGCGAAGGAAAAGACCTCACCACACATTATCCCAACCTGAGATGGCACTAAAGGAGTCCTATAAGGTTTCCCCTACATGCAAACTCGTCATCCCCTACATCTCTTATTTTACCACCATAAATTTGACACATCCTTATCTCTTTGAGACTGTTTATGTGCTCTCCTAGAAGTAGCTTCCTGTCCAGGGAACACACAAAGAATAAACCCATACAAAAACACAACCAAATAGAGAGACAGAGTAGAGATAGAGATAGAGACACCTTGTGTTGATTTCATAAAGTTCTTTAAGTATTGTACAGGGCATAGCAGGACAATGAAATTTTCTATTTTTGACCTTTGGGCTCTTCCTGTATTTAAGGGATGGTGAGCTAATTAAGAAAATGCATATTGGGCCACATACTTGGGTGAACTGTTTGGCAGAGATGAAGCCTGCTGGAGCAGGTAAGGTCAGTGAAACCTTGCCTGGCTTTGATTGTACCCACAGGACTGACTGAATTGTTTGGGGAATTCTTCAGTCCCCACCTTACTCCGGCTGCTTCTATTCAGCATCACAGTGTTTCTCAGATTCTTAGTTGTGGTCATCCATGTAAGACTGAACATTTCTCTAGAATCAATTTTCTCTTCACACCTATAATGTCTCCCTCTATTATGATATCTCTTTTCTTGCTTTCACCTATTCCACACATGACTCAATCATCTTGGTCACACATGTTCTCCTTTCCTACCCTTCTCTCCCTTATCTTTCTCTCTACTCACTGTCCCTTCATGCTCCTCACGTGCTGGGAAGTTGATGATGCTTTCTCCTTCTGTTGGGGACCTTGTAAAATTCCCTTGTATAGTTTCCTCCTTTTATCCTAATTTCTATAGTGGTGTGAATTGTATACTGGTGATACTTTGCTCTATGTCTAAAATCCACATATGAGTGAGTACTTCCATGTTGAGCCTTTTGTGAGTAAGTTATCTCACTCAGGAATTTCAAGTTTCAATCATTCACTAAAGTATTTCAAAATTCCATTTTTCCTCATTGAGTTTATTCCATTGAGTAAATGTACCATAGCTTCTTCATTCATTCTTCATTTGAGGAGCATCTATATTGAATCCAGATTCTTGCTATTACAAATAATGCTGCTATGAAAGCAGTTGAACTGATGTCTTTGCTGATCATTTGGGTATATGCCTAAGAGGGGAATTACTGGGTCCTGTGGTAGAATGATTCTGGTTTTTCTGAGGAACTATCATACTGATCTCCAAAATGGCTGTATAATTTTCACTCCCACAAGCAGTGGAGGAGTGTTCCCCTTCCTTGAATCTTTTCCAGCATAAGCTGTTCATGGTTTTTCTGATTTAACCATTCTGACAGGAGTAAAAAAATTTTTTCAGAGTTGTTTTTGTTTGCATTTCCCTGATGACTAAGGATGTTGAGCACTTTCGTAAATGTATTTCAACCATTTTTATTTCCTCTATTGAGAATTGTGTATTCAGTATCCCATCTTTTAATTTGATTATTTGATGTTGTGTTGATTTGTTTCTGAGTTCTTTGCACATTCTGTCAGATGAGGGGTTGGTGAATATCTGTTCCCACTCTGTGTGCTCTCCACAGTGTTGTCCACTGTGTCTTTTGCCTTACATGTGTTTCTCAGTTTCAGTAGGTTCCATTTATTAATTATTGATCTCACTGTTTGGTATTATGACTAGGAATAACTCTCCTGTAGAAAGCTGCGAAGTGCCGCACCTTACAGATGGCGCTGGCTTCTGCCCTCCACCTACCCGATGGTGAGTACTCTCTGTATTAAACAATTCCATATTTGGCTAAAAGCTGTAAATCCCTTAGATTTTTTTATTTTTGTATAGTACATGTTTTCAAAGTATGACCTGAAATGTCTCTGGGTTTCCTCAGTGTTTGTTCGTATATCCCCATTTTCATTTCAGATTTTGCTGGTTTGCATGTTGTCTCTCTGCTTCTTGATTTGTTTGCCCCTAAGGTTTGTCTATCTTGTTATTTTTCAAAGAAACAACTTTTTGTTCTATTCATTCTTTGTATTGGTTTCCATGTTCCTACTATATTGATTGCAGCCCTCAAATTGATTATTCACTGGCAGGTACTCCTCCGGGTTAAGTTTGTTTCTTTTTGGTCTGTGTCTTTCAGTTGTGCTGTTAATTATATAATTTGACCATCATCTGTTTACTTTACATGAGCACTGATTGCAATGAACTTTCCTTGTATAACTGCTTTAAAAGTGTCCCATAAGTTCAGGTATGTTCTGTCTTCATTTTCATTGAATTCTACAAATCTTTTATTTATTTCATTATTTCTTCCTGGACCAGGGAATGGGAATTTACTCATTATTCAATTTCTATGAATTTGTAGGTGTCTGCAGTTTGTATTCTTGAAGAATTCCAACTCAAAATCATGGTGATCTGATAAGATATAGGGGGCTATTCAATTTTATTTTATTTTTTATCTGTTGAGGTTTGTTATGTTGCATTGTATGTAGTCTGTTTTACAGAAGGTTCCATGTGTAGCTGAGGAGAAGTTATAGTCTTCTGTGTTTGGATTGGATGTTCTATAAATGACTACTAAAACCAAGTGGGACAAAACCTTTGTTAGTTTCTGTGTTTGTTTGTTAAACTTAAGTTTGGTATTCCTGATTAGTGTTCAGAATGGGGTGGTGAAATCTCCCCCTATGGGTAAGGTTTTATGTGAGCTTTGAGTTTTACTAGTGTTTCTCTTAAGAATATGGGTACCTTTTAATTTGGATCAGAGATTTTCAGAATTGAGATTTTACATTGATGGATTTCTCCCATGCTGATTATTAAATGACCTTCATCTATTGAGTGATTTTGGTTTGTAATTAAACGTTTTAATATTATGATACCTACACCTGCTTCCTTTTTGAGTTCCTTTGATTGGAAGATATTTTGCAAACCTTTTACACTGAGGTAATGTCTGTCTTTGAAACTTAGATGCATTTCTTGTATGCACTGGAAGGATGGAATTTGTCTTATACACTCGGTTAGCCTGTGTGTTTTTATAGGCAATAAGACCATTAATATTTTGGGAAATTAAAGACCATAGATTGTTAATTCTTGTTTGTTTCATTGTTGTTGGTGGTGGTATTGTGAGTATACTCGCCCACTTTTTCTTTTTGGTTCTTGTAAACTGATATTAACTTTGCCTATGTTTTCATTATTGTAGTTAGCTTGCTTGGATAGAATTTCTTTCCAGAATTTTCTGTAGGACGGGATTTATGGAAATATGGTTAGGAAATCTGGCTTTGACATTAAATATCTTGTTTTTGCTGTCTATAGTGATTGAGAGTTTTGCACATAATTTTAGCATGGGCTGGCATCTGAGGACTCTTATTATTTGTTCATAATCTATCCAGGACCATCTGGCTTTGTGAGATTCCATGGAGAATTCAGTTGCAATTTTGATAGGTCTGCCTCTATATGTTACTAGGTCTTATTGTTTTGCTCTTAGTGTTCTCTTGTCATTATGTATGATAGGTGTTTTGATAATTAAGTGCCTTGGCGACTTTTAATATTTAAGTCTATTTGTGTTTAGTATGCTTCTAGTACTTTCATTGGCACGTACTTCTGACTAGAAATGATTACTTCAAGGAATTTGTTGAATATGCTTTCTTCCCCTTTGATCTGTGCTTCTTCACGTTCTTGTATGTCTATTATTAGATTTGGTCTTTTCACTGTGTCCCATATTTCCTATATATTTTGTGCTAAGGATTTGTTGGATTTAAATTTTCTTTCCTCGGTGAATTGATTTCTTCTAGATTATCTTCAATGCCTGACATTCCCTCTTTGATCTGCTGTATTCTGTTGGTTATGCTTGCATTTGTAGTTCTTTACAGTTTACCCAATTTTCCAGTCTCCAATATTATCTCAGTGTGTGTGTGTCAGTGTGTGTGTGTGTTTGTGTTTATTGCCCCTATTTCACTTTTCAGGTCTTGAGCTGTTTGAATGGTTTCCTTCATCTGTTTGATTGTTTTTTCTTGGCTTTCTTATTTTCTTTAAGATATTTGTTCACTTCTTGCATTTTTCTTGTTGTTTTCCTGTATTTCTTTCAATTATTTTTTGTTTTTTCTTCCATTGTTGTAGTGAATTTTCTCATATCCTCCTTGAGGTCCTCTATCAGTTTTATGAAGTTGTTTTTTAGGTTGTTATCTTCTGCTTCATCTATTTTGTTGTTTCCATGTCTAGTTTGTGTAGAGACCTTAGGTTCTAGTGGTAACATACTGGTCTTTGTATTGTATCTACTTTTTATATTGCCATCTACCATTTCTTCTTCCAGTGGGTGCACTTGGAGTCTTTCTTTTTCTCTGTCCTCCTGTCTTTTTGGGTATATCTGGGTAAACAGTTTCATATCTGTAACTCTGGATATCATGAGCTCTCCTGGATTTCTCTCAACCAGAGGCCACAGAAGAGCTAATGATATGGAGTAGGCAGACTCAGGATGGTCTCCAGCATTCAGGGAGAGTGCAAATGATGGGGATCAAAGATCAGGTGAGTATAGGCTCAATGTGGTCCTGCATGGGTAGGCAATTCCATTGTGTTCAGACCACACCCAGGAAGTTCTAAGGAGATGGACTTAATATTGGGACCATTTGAGCTAAACACTTATCTTGAGCAGTGTCCCCAGGAGGGCCAAGGATAGTGGGAAGGCATTCTGTGGGCGGCTAATGGAAACTGAATACCAGGACTAAAACACTCAGGTCAAGTTTATAGGGGGAGTGAAATGCAGAGCTATCCCAGTATTTCACAGGGAAGAATATGGGGGGATTCAACTAGGCCTGCTCCCAGACTCACCAGAGGCAGATTGCAAGCGATAGGGCCCAAAATCAGGTGAATGTAATCTTAAGGTGGTCCTGCTTGGATTGCTGGATTCAATATGCTCAGAGAGGAACCTCAGGCAGATTGTAGGCATAGGGGACTAAACATAGGATGAGAGCAGTGTCAAGATAATCCTGGGTGGATAGGAGCATCCGATATGCTCAGTGCTAACCCATGAAGTTCCAAGGAGAAGGACAGTTTATTGGACCAAGGCTCATTGTCATCAGTGACCCAGAAGGACCATGGTTGAAGGGAAGGAAGATTCTCGGTGGCACATGTACCAGAATTCCAGGACTGAACCTCTCAGGCCAATGATATGGGGGATTGGAGGTGCAGAATTAACTCAGGGAAGAATTGGGGGGGGGGTCACCCTGGCCTGGTTCCACACTTAACACTGGTGGAGGTAAAGCAATGGATCTCAAAGATAAGGTGAGCACAGGCTCAAGGTGGATCTTCATTGATACATGGTTCCTGGATGCTCACAGCAAATCCAGGAAGTTGTGGGGTGTTGTAGGGGTTCTAGGACATTCTCTGGGCAAGGGCTTTCCACCAGCTGTGTGGCCAGCAGGGTCAAGGTTCCCACATATGTTTTCCATTAAATACTTTTATTTTTGTTTGTTTATATTTTGTTAATTTAACACTCGTTTAATAATGTCTTCCTGTCTACTCCTTTGTGTATAATTTCTAATCATGTGCTTGGGACACAAATATTAATTATTACAATATCATATTTGTGGAGTTGTCCTTTGAGTATGGATTGTTCTTCAGAAATTCATTTGATTGACTTTTGTTTGAAGTCTATTTTCGTAGATACTAAATGGCTAAACCGGGTCACATGCAATGACTAGTAAATAAATTTTAGAACTAATTAGGAGAAGAAAAGAATCAGCTTCAGATGGTGAGGGTCAAATTGTAGTGCAGTGTGGGAAGAAAACAAGAAAAGCATAGAATCACAAGTATGTGAAGATGAAATGGTGAAACCTTGTACTTTGTATTTTAAACTAAAAAAAATTAAAATTAAGATCAATAGAGGTAAATCAAAGGGAAATGTCACTTACATTGAAAGCCATTTCCCACTTGAGGTCAATTCAAGGGACCTAAAATTTAAGAAGCTAGAACCAGCTCCTGAAAATTATGTATGGATTGCTAAAGTTTGTGGGGTAGCACATGTGCACAGGCATGTGCTTGATCCAAAAGAACACATTCAATTAAACTACTCAAGAAATAGAAGAACTTTTAATTGCAAATTTAAATCTGGGGAAGTAGAACTAGGTCAAAGCTAAGGATGCTTTGCTCTCTTCCCAAAGTCCTGGGTACATTTATCAGTATTCATGGCTAGTGGCTTTTACAACCTTTAAATCTCGCTTCAATTATGTAGTGCCCTTTTCTGACTTCGGCAGGCAGGCACATGAATTTTACACATTCATACAGACAAACTTCACATTATGAAAGCAAATATTTGTAGTAAAGTTTTATTAAAAAAATAAACTAAACAAAATATCAAGGAACCATTACGCTGGGTTAGGAAGAGTAATAGGGATAAAACCAATTTCAATGTCAAGTCTAGGGGAATTAGGTTAAATTTGTAAGTATCATGGTGGAGAGAATAGGTCCCAAAGTTGTCTTCTGTTGTAAACACACACACCCACCCACCCACCCACACCCACACACACACAAATAAACACATCCTGTGTTCATGTGATTACAAGCAACAGCCTGAAAAATCATTTCATGTAGCTGGCCCTGGCCCTGGCCCTGGCCCTGGCCCTGGCCCTGGCCCTGGCCCAGGCCCTGGCCCTGGCCCTGGCCCTGGCCCTGGCCCTGGCCCTGGCCCTGGCCCTGGCCCTGGCCCTGGCCCTGGCCCTGGCCCTGCCCCTGGCCCTGGCCCTGGCCCTGGCCCTGGCCCTGGCCCTGGCCCTGGCCCTGGCCCTGGCCCTGGCCCTGGCCCTGGCCATGCCCCTGGCCCTGGCCCTGGCCCTGCCCCTGGCCCTGGCCCTGGCCCTGCCTCCCTGGCCCTGGCCCTGGCCCTGCCCCTGGCCCTGGCCCTGGCCCTGCCCCTGGCCCTGGCCCTGGCCCTGCCCCTGGCCCTGCCCCTGCCCCTGGCCCTGGCCATGCCCCAGGCCCTGCACCTGGCCCTGCACCTGGCCCTGGCCCTGGCCCTCAACCTAGCCCTGGCTTTGGCCCTGCACCTGGCCCTGCCCCTGGCCCTGCACCTGGCCCTGCACCTAGCACTGGCCCTGCACCTGGATCTGGCCCTGCACCTGGCCCTGGCCCTGCACCTGGCCCTGGCCCTGCAACTGGTCCTGTCCCTGCAACTAGCCCTGAACCTGTTGCTGGCCCTGGACGTGCACCTGGCCCTGGCCCAAGCCCTGGCCCTGCACCTGGCCCTCACCCTGCACCTGGCCCTGGCCCTGCACCTGGCCCTGGCCCTGGCCTTGGCCCTGCACCTGGCCCTGGCCCTGACACTGGCCATCCACCTAGCCCTGGGCCTGGCCCTGCACCTGGCCCTGGCCCTGGCCCTGGCCTTGGCCCTGCACCTGGCCCTGGCCCTGACCCTGGCCCTCCACCTAGCCCTGGCCCTGCACCTTGCCCTGGCCCTGGCCTTTGCCCTTTCACTGGCCCTGGCCCTGGCTGTTCTGTCCTTGGCCCTGACACTGCACCTGGCCCTGATATAGGACCTGGCCCTGGCCCTTGACCTGGCCCTGGCCCTGCAACTGGCCCTGGCCATGGCCCTTCACCTGGCCCTGGCGTTGGCCCTGCACCTGGCCCTCCATCTAGCCCTGGCCCTGGCCCTGCACCTAGCCCTGGCCCTGGCCCTGGCCTTTGCCCTTTCACTGGCCCTGTCCTGGCTATTCTGTGATTGGCCCTGGCACTGCACCTGGCCCTGATATAGGCCCTGGCCCTGGCCGTTCTGGACATTACCAGGTGCAGGGCCAGGTGCAGGGCCAGGGCCAGGTGCAGGGCCAGGGCCAGGTGCAGGGCCGGGCCGGGCCGGTGCGGGCCGGGCCGGGGGCCAGGGCCAGGTGCAGGGCCAGGGCCAGGGCCAGGTGCAGGGCCAGGGCCAGGTGCAGGTGCAGGGCCAGGGCCTGTGACAGGTTCAGGGCCATGGCCAGGGTCAGGGCAAGGGCCTGGGCCAGGGCCAGAGGCAGGGTCAGGGCCAGGGCCAGGTGCAGGGCCAGTGCCGGCCAGGTGCAGGGCCAGGAGCAGGGCCATGGCCCGGGCCAGGGTCAGTGCCAGGTGCAGGGCCAGGGCCAGGTCCAGGTTCAGGGCCAGGGCCAGGTGCATGGCCAGGGCCAGGTGCAGGGCCAGGGCCAAGGCCAGGTGCAGGGCCATGTGCAGGGCCAAGTGCAGGGCCAGGTGCAGGGCCAGGGCCAGGGCCAGGTGCAGGGCCAGGTGCAGGGCCAGGGCCAGGTGCAGGGCCAGGGCCAGGGCCAGGTGTAGGGCCATGGCTAGGGCCAGGTGCATGGCCAGGGCCAGGGCCAGGCCGGTGCAGGACCAGGGCCAGGGCCAGGTGAGGGCAGGGCCAGGTGCAGGGCCGGGCCGGTGCGGGCCGGTGCCGTGCCAGGTGCAGAGCCAGGGCCGTTGGGGCCAGGGCCAGGTGCAGGGCCAGGGCCATGTGAGGGCCAGGCCGGGCCGGCCGGCGCAGGGCTGGGCCGGCCGGTGTGGGCCGGGGTCTGGCCGGTGCGGGCGGGCCGGTGTGGCCTGGCCGGTGGGTGCCGGGCCAGGGCAGGTTTAGGGCCAGGGCGGGCCAGGTGCAGGGCCGGGCCAGCGGTGCAGGGCCAGGGCGGGCCAGGTGCAGGGCCAGGCGGGCCAGGGCCGGTGCAGGGCCAGGGCCAGGGCCAGGTGCAGGGCCGGGGCCACGGACAGGTGCAGGGCCAGGGCCTGGCGGTTCAGGGCCATGGCCAGGGTGGGCAGGGCCTGGGCCAGGGCCTGGGCAGGGTCAGGGCCAGGGCCAGGTGCAGGGCCAGTGCCAGGGCCAGGTGCAGGGCCAGGTGGGGCCAGGGCCATGGCCCGGGCCAGGGTCAGGGCCAGTTGCAGGGCCAGGGCCAGGGCCAGGTTCAGGGCCAGGGCCAGGTGCATGGCCAGGGCCAGGTGCAGGGCCAGGGCAAGGCCAGGTGCAGGGCCATGTGCAGGGCCAAGTGCAGGGCCAGGTGCAGGGCCAGGGCCAGGGCCAGGTGCAGGGCCAGGGCCGGGCCAGGGCCAGGTGCAGGGCCAGGGCCAGGGCCAGGTGCAGGGCCAGGGCCAGGGCCAGGGCCAGGTGTAGGGCCATGGCTAGGGCCAGGTGCATGGCCAGGGCCAGGGCCACGGCCAGGTGCAGGACCAGGGCCAGGGCCAGGTGCAGGGCCTGGGCCAGGTGCAGGCCAGGGCCAGGTGCAGGGCCAGTGTCAGGGCCAGGTGCAGAGCCAGGGCCAGTTGAGGGCCAGGGCCAGGTTCAGGGCCAGTGCCATGTGCAGGGCCAGGACCAGGGCCAAGGCCAGGCGCAGGGCTAGTGCCAGGGCCAGGTGCTGGGCCAGGGTCATGGCCAGGACCAGGTGCATGGCCATGGCCAGGTAGAGTGCCAGAGCCAGGGCCAGGATTAGGGCCAGGGCAGGGCCAGGTCAGGGCCAGGGCCAGAGCTATGTGCAGGGCCAGGGCCAGGGCCAGGTGCAGGGCCAGGTGCAGGGCCAGGGGCCAGGTGCAGGGCCGGGCCAGGGCCAGTGCAGGGGCCAGGGCCAGGTGCAGGTGCAGGGCCAGGGCCTGTGACAGGTTCAGGGCCATGGCCAGGGTCAGGGCAAGGGCCTGGGCCAGGGCCTGGGTCAGGGAAGGGCCAGGCCAGGGCCAGTGCCAGGGCCAGGTGCGGGCCAGGGGCAGGGCCAGGGCCCGGGCCAGGGCCAGTTCAGGGCAGGCCAGGGCCAGGTCAGGGCCAGGGCCAGGTGCATGGCCAGGGCCAGGTGCAGGGCCAGGGCCAAGGCCAGGTGCAGGGCCAGTGCGGGCCAAGACGGGCCAGGTGCAGGGCCAGGGCCAGGGCCAGGTCAGGGCCAGGTGCAGGGCCAGGTGCGGGCCAGGGCCAGGGGCAGGGCCAGGGCCAGGTGTAGGGCCAGGGCCAGGGCCAGGTCAGGGCCAGGGCCAGGTGCAGGGCCAGGGCCAGGTGCAGAGCCAGTGCCAGGGCCAGGTGCAGGGCCAGGGCCAGTTGAAGGGCCAGGGCCAGGTGCAGGGCCAGGGCCATTTGAAGGGCCAGGGCCAGGTGCATGGCCAGGGCCATGTGCAGGGCCAGACCAGGGCCAAGGCCTGGTGCAGGGCTAGTGCCAGGGCCAGGTGCTAGGCCAGGGTCATGGCCAGGTGCAGGGCCAGGACCTGGCATGGCCATGGCCAGGTAGAGTGCCAGGGCCAGGGCTAGTGCAGGGCCAGGGACAGGGCCAGGTGCAGGGCCAGGGCCATGGCCTGGTGCATGGCCATGTCCAGGGCCAGGGCCAGGTGCAGGGCCAGGGCCAGGGCCAGGTGCAGTGCCAGGTGCAGGGCCAGGTGCAGGGCCAGGTGCAGGGCCAGGTGCAGGGCCAGGTGCAGGGCCTGGGCCAGGTGCATGGCCTGGGCCAGGTGCAGGGCCCGGTCCAGGTGCAGGACCAGGGCCAGGGCCAGGTGCAGGGCCCTCGGTCAGGGCCAGGGCCTTTTACTGGGACAGGGCCAGGGCCAGTTCCAGCGCCAGTGCGAGGGCCAGGTCAGGGCCAGGGCCAGGGCCAGGTGCAGGGCCAGTGTAAGGGGCAGTGCCAAGTCCAGTGCCAGGGCCAGGGACAGAACAGCCAGGGACAGGGCCAGTGAAAGGGCAAATGCCAGGGCCAGGTCCAGGGCCAGGTTCAGGGCCAGGGACAGAATGGCCAGTGACAGAACCAGGGTGAGAAAAGCCAGGGCCAGAATGGCCAAGGCAATAACTGCCAGGGCCAGATTAATTCAGGCCAGTGCCAGACGGCCCGGTACAGAACTGCCATGTCCAGAATTGCCATGGCCAGGGACAAAACGTCCAGGGCGATAACTACCATGGCCAGATCATTCAAGGCCGGGCCAGAACTGCAAGGGACAGAAAGGCCAGGGACAGGGACAGACCGGCCAGTTTCAAGGATAGAACAACCAGACCCATTTCCAGAGCGAGTGCTTGGGCCACAGCAAAGGAAGTCCAGGGCCAGGGCCAAATCAGCCAGGGCTAAGTCCAGATCAGCCAGGGCTAAGTTCAGAATGGCCAGGGCCAGAAATCCAAGGGCAAAGGCCAGAAAGGCCAGGGCCAAAACGGCAAGGGCCAGGGCCAGGGCCAGAAAGTCCTGTACCAGAACCCAGGACCTGAAGGACCAGGTTCAGGGCAAGAAAATCCAGAGCCAGAAAGGACAGTGCTAGGAATGTACAGGGCAAGTGCCAGAATGGCCATGGCTTATATAACCAGGCCAGAACCAGAAGGGCCAGGGCCAGTACGGCAAGAGCCAGAATGACCTGGGTAAGGGTCATAATGGCCAGGGTCAGGAACGTGGCCTGGGCCAGTGTGAGGGGAAGGACAGAACAGCCAGGGCCAGGGCCAGGGCCAGGGCATCAGCCAGGTATAAGTCCAGATCGGCCAGGGCCAGAAATTCCAGGGCAAAGGCCAGCAAGGCCAGGGACAGAATGGCAATGACCAGGGCCAGAAAGACCTGTACCAGAACCCAGGATCTGAACGACCAGGGTCAGGGCAAGAAAAGTCAAAGCCAGGGAGGCCATTGCTAGAATTTCCAGGGCAATTGCCAGAATTGTCATGGCTTGTATGACCAGGGCCAGGCCCAGAACGGTAAGGGCCAGTAAGGCAAGAGCCAGAAGGACCTGGGTAAGGGTCAGAATGGCCAGGGTCATGAACATGGCCAGGGCCAGTGCCAGGACCAAGGAAAGAACTGCCAGGTCCAGGTCCAGGGCAAGGGCCAGGGCCAGGGCCAGGACAGCCATGGCCAGGTCCAGATCGGCCAGGGCCAGAACGACCAGGGTAATGGCCAGAACTGCCAGGGCCAGGGCCAATATCAGGGCCATGTCCAGTTCCAGGGCCAGGGACAGAACATACAGGGATAGGGCCAGTGACAGGGCAAAGGCCAAGGACAGGTCCAGGGCCAGGTTCAGGGCCAGTGACAGAATGGCCAGAGACACAACCAGGATGAGAACGACCAGGACCATAACTACCATGGCCAGATCGTTCAAGGTCGGGCCAGAACAGCAAGGGACAGAAAGGCCAGGGCCAGGGAGAGACCAGCCAGGTTCAAGGTTAGAACAACCAGACCCTGTTCCAGAGCAAATGCTTGGGCGAGAGCAAGAAAGGAAATGGCCAGGGCCAGGGCCAAATCAGCCAGGGCTAAGTCCAGATTAGCCAGGGCTAAGTCCAGAAGGGCCAGGGCCAGAAATCCAAGGGCAAAGGACAGAAAGGCCAGGGCCAGAAGGGCCAGGGCCAGGGCCAATATCAGGGCCAGGTCCAGTGCCAGGGCCAGGGACAGAACATCTAGGGACAGGGTCAGTGACAGGGCAAAGGCCAGGACCAGGTCCAGGGCCAGGTTCAGGGCCAGGGACAGAATGGCCATGGACAGAACAAGGGTGAGAAAGGCCAGTGCCTGAATGGCCAGGGCCATAACTGCAAGGGCCAGATCGTTCAAGGCCAGGGCCAGAACGGCCAGTGACAGAACGGCCATGTCCAGAATTGCCATGGCCATGGCCAGAACGTCCAGGGGCATAACTACCATGGCCAGATCGTTCAAGGCTGGCCCAGAACAGCAAGGGACAGAAAGGCCAGGGCCAGGGACAGACCGGACAGGTTCAAGGATAGAACAACCAGACCCAGTTCCAGAGCAAATGCTTGGGCCAGTGCAAGAAAGGAAATGGCCAGGGCCAGGGCCAGGGCCAAATCAGCCAGGGCTAAGTCCATATCAACCAGGGCTAAGTCCAGAACGGCCAGGGCCAGAAATCCAAGGGCAAAGGACAGAAAGGCCAGGGCCAGAATGGCCAGGGCCAGGGCCAATATCAAGGCCAGGTCCAGTGCCAGGGCCAGGGACAGAACATACAGGGACAGGGCCAGTGACAGGGCAAAGGCCAGGGCCAGGTTCAGGGCCAGGGACAGAATGGCCAGGCACAGAACCAGGGTGAGAAAAGCCAGGGCAAAAATGGCCAAGGCAATAACTGCCAAGGCCAGATCGTTCAAGGCCAGGGCCAGAATGGCCAGGGACAGAAGAGCCATGTCCAGATTTGCCCTGGCCAGGGCCAGAACGTCCAGGGCCATAACTACCATGGCCAGATCGCTCAATGCCGGGCCAGAACAGCAAGGGACAGAAAGGCCAGGGCCAGGGACAGACCGGACAGGTTCAAGGATAGAACAACCAGACCCAGTTCCAGAGCAAGTGCTTGGGCCACAGCAAGAAAGGAAAGGACCAGGGCCAGGGCCAGGGCCAGGGCCAGGGCCAGGGCCAAATCAGCCAGGGCTAAGTCCAGATCAGCCAGGGCTAAATTCAGAACGGCCAGGGCCAGAAATCCATGGGCAAGGGCCAGGGCCAGGGCCAGAAAGTCCTGTACCAGAACCCAGGACCTGAACGACCAGGATCAGGGCAAGAAAAGCCAGAGCCAGAAAGGCCAGTACTAGAATGTCCAGGGCAAGTGCCAGAATGGCCATGGATTGTATGACCAGGCCAGTCCCAGAATGGCCAGGGCCAGTACGGCAAGAGCCAAAATGACCTGTGTAAGGGTCAGAAGGGCCAGGGCAGGAACATGGCCAGGGCCAGTGTGAGGGCCAAGGACAGAACAGCCATGGCCAGGGACAGGGCCAGGGCCAGGGCCAGGTCCAGGGCCAGGACCAATCCTGCACATTTGCTTTGTATTATATAAAGCAATTCATATTTGAGGAAACTGTTAATATTTTAACCACCTAATTACCTGGGTTAAGGAATGAGCGCTCACAATATTGTGTATTCACAAGTTAAGATATGTTTGGTTAAAGATTTGATTTAATTTTAATTATGTAGTGCCAGTGCATGTATTTGTGTTTGCTCCCACTTGTTCCCAAGAATTTTAGCCTTTTGTAAGAATAGTAATACTATTCTTAAAAAGAAGAGAATAAATACAAAAGTAAAATTAATGAAAATTTAAATCATATATATTCCGTTTGAACACTTATGAAAACAAAAAAGAAAACAGTAAATAATCTATATCAAGGGTCATAATAGGCTTAGAATGCAAATATATGCAAAAAAATAAGAAAGCTAAATATGGAATTTTTCCCATCTCTAAAGCACTCCCATATACTCAGTACCGGTTTCTGCTATAAGGTGGTCATATAAGAAATCAATGTTTCTTTCATAGAGACATTTTCATTTGAAATACTCAAGACTTTTTCTAAAATGTGACTCCCTGGAAAATGAGAATTTTATGAGTCTACAGTTGCGTGTGGTAGTAGGCCAGAATGGACCCCACAAAGTTGACTTATGATCTCCACATGAATGTCATTGTCTAAAAACTGGTAATTAATTTACAGACACACACATACAACAGAATCTTTCTTTTTCTGTTAAAAATGTCTTTGCCATGGTATTTTATAGCATCTTTGCATAATCCTATTTGAAGGCAATACTTCAAGTTGAAGCACCCATGGGCAAATAGTGAGGACATGAATAAGCATGGAATTTGGAAGTAATAATTACTTATATTCATATCCACAGCACAATAAGCTATGTTGTGGAATAATGGCATATGCCACGGGGTTGCTCATGCTGCCTGAGTGAGTTCCAGCATTTTTAAGTTGCAGATCAAACTCAATTCTCCAGGATGTGTGGAACAAAGTGTTGTGGACTGGAGTTTGTAGGACTGTAATCAGAAACAGCAGCTCAGTCCCATGTCCATTCCTCAGTCAGTGAGTGTGGAAAGGTGGAAGAGAATCTATCATTGATGAAAGGAAGACAGAGACATAATATGATGTCAGGCAGGTTCAGTCAGTACTGTAAGCTCCATTTTATTCATACATCAAACTTAAGTAGTCAAACAAAGGTGCAGCAATGGAAGGGGACATCTATTAATATGTATAAAGGGAAAACAGAAATTGCTTCCAATAATGCTACAGGCACTCCATAATTGCACATACTATGTGCCTTCAGTCACACAATTGCTGCACTTCCTCCCTTACTTCAGGGTGGTTAACCTGTCTACTCCCCAAATCATTGCTATTTGGATAGGAGACATTCATCATCAAGGCACAGGTGTCCTGTAGCACCTAAGGAAAATAGGAGTTATTGGAGCACTTTGAACTCATGACAAGTTGGAATGGATTCCCATTTAGGATTTGAGAAACTTCAGACTGGCAGAATATATTCCAGGGCTACCAAAGCCATACAGAAGTCTTGTATGTAAACAGATGATGAGGTCTACCTTTAACTGCTTGGTGGCAGTGCAAATGTTTAATCCAGGGACACAGGAGGCTGCCTGATTTTGCTTAGGTTGAGGCCAGCCAAATCCATAGAATGAGTTTAAGTCCTGCACAGAAAAACCCTGTTTTGAAAACAAAAAAACAAAACAGAACAAAGTCACATAAATGAAAAATCAGATCAAACTTCTGGTGGTAGCCTACATGTATAAATGGTATTGAAGGAGGAAGCTTTCCCTCTTTGTCTACTTTCCCTAGCTCTGGGTTCCATGTTTCTTCCTTTACTAACATAGGAGCCTACTTTTTTTGGAATTTTGATGTATAATGACCAGCTGACACATCCATCCTGATAAACTAAAAAACTGCTGTACTCTTCAGATTCCCATTGGTAGGCAACCATTGTTGGACTAAATATATCACAGCTTGTGAGACATCGTAATAAATCCACTTTTTACATATATGTAGAGTTTCATCCTACATTCCTTTTCATGCAGAAAACCTTGATTACTGCAGTTGGTTTTTGTTTTGTTTTATTTTTTATATGCTTACAAAATATGTATTTCTCTGTAAATATTCAATTTTCCATGAAGACTACTTTTCTCATTATGATGCCTTTGCCAAGTGTTTGCTCTGAATTTCAGGGATAAAATTCTACATTCATGGAGCCATCATCTGGCATTCTGCCACGAGGAAGATCATTTATCTTTTTTTGAGATGTGGTCCCTGCTTTTCTTTCATGATTATCTGAAGTTCCTGTGACAAACAGGTAAAAAGCAAATTTAGTTCAATAAACTCAGTGTTTAACCAAATAACAAATAACACAATTTGCATTCCTAAATCTCTTTATGGTAATTAACGAATATTTGGAGCTCCCTTCCAACTTTTTCACCAAGAATCACGCAATCCATTTAAGTAAGTAAATTTAGCTAGAAACACTGTGTCTACGAGGAAGAAAGGTAAATGCCTGTGTACTACAGAATGATAGCACAGGTCAGCTATAGGACAATTGCTATAGAAATGCACATCACTGCTAATGTAGAAAAGTCTTATTGCAAGAAGGCAATCAGTAACCATTGCAATTAGTCCTTAAGCACTCTGCAACCACCTGGGAGGTGCTTTTATCACTCAGGCCTTAATAGCTAACCAGGCCCCTTTGTGACCTGCCTGTCAAAAGAAGTGAAGGGCCCTTCTGGTCTGGATTTGAAGAGAAACAGCAGTCAGTGTTTTTGTTATGTGCTTTGAGGAAGGGCAAACTGGAAAACCACAGCATGGTGAGTGAGGTGCTGCCATCCTCAGATCAGTGGAGGGAGATATTGAGGTGATGGATCCCGTGTGGTGGATATTCCCTAGATCTGTGTGGGAAGCTGCAAGGAGACAACCTGTCCCCTGAATTCTCATGTAGTTCTTGAAATACCCAGAAGCTAGAAGCAGTCCACCAAATAACTATTCTGTGGGCTGTATCTGCTTTGAGTACTGTGAGCAGGGAGGTGTCTATGGAAACCTTTTTAAGTCAACTTCTACAAAATTCAGGTACACCCACTGGAAACATGGCAACAAACTTCCAGAGGCCTTTTAGTTAAGTACCTTTTTTAGAAGTTCAGCCATTTGCATTTTAATTTTATGTGTAAGATCCATGTATTGTTAATTTTCTGCAGGTTGTAAAAGGCATCTCATGTAAGGGTAGCACTTCACTATTGAGCAGTGATCTACAAGAGTAGAATTTGTAACACAAACGATTTACAAGTGCTTTTGAGATATTATATCTCATTAAGTAGAATTTTAACTGAGATACTACTGCCTCTAAAACACACAAAGATAAGTGTATGCTGATCAGTCCTGTTAGAATTTTGAATCCTAGATACACATTTGTTGTCCATGATTTTCCAGACATTTGACTCCAAACCATTACACAGAAGCTACTCCTGTTTTGCAACAGCATCTAGTCCCTTACCCTTATCATACACCTCCCCAATACAAGCTGCTCAGCGAGATATTACAGTGTCATAAACAACCTTAAATTGTATTATATCATATAGTTGCAGTTTTCTTCTCCAGAAAAGCATAGTTCTACCACTGTGGCAATAGGACACCAGATTTTAAAAAGTAAACCAATGATGTATGAGTGGCCTGATAAAGCAAAGCTTTTACTTAGGTCCTCATGCAGGGATGAGAAACATTCTTAGAAGAGATAGTAACAACCAGGGCCTAGGCCTTGAAAGCTTTTCCTAAGGGCCTGGTGTATTGACAATAATACACAGAACCCTCGCCAAAAACAGGTATTTGCATTGGAGAGTTGGTAATTGTATGGAACAAAGCCTTTGTGGACAGGTTGTTCCAGATATGTAGATATAAACTACATAGAGCTATGGTTCTCAGTCCCAAGGCCACTGTGGGCATAGTCAGCAATGATCATGAGATATCCTGTATTCCATTGTTTTAGTGGTGTTCTCCTGAGTTTGTCCCATTTAATGGGTTTCTACTGACTTCACATAAGTGTCCCCTTTCTTTCCATTTCCTCTGTGGAAATAGTATACAAGTGTCTATTCTCCTTAAGAAACTTTTCATGGGACACATCTCCCTATCCCAGCATTTTTTTTAAAAAATCTTTTCTACCTTCTACATTTCCTATCTATCACATTTCCCATCACCTTCACCTCAGGATCCTATATGTGGAACAGGTCCTTCAGTTTCGTGTATCTGGAGGCCTTTAGGAACAGTACTGGGAACACATTTGCTGTGTAATCCTCCCATCTCCCTAAGTAGCTAGACATGCTGTCTCCAGTCTCTACTGAAATTGTTCACTGTGTAAAATGGAGCTTGAACCAAAAGCCATTTAAGAAAGATAGCATATATGAAAAGCAAACTATGTATAGGCTGGCTCCTCTCTGAGTATTTTCCAGAGATAGATATATGTTATGTTAGAAATATTTGTCTTTATGTCTCGCCTCTGTGGGCGAAGTGATTTCTCCCTGGGAAGGCATATTAATGCTACAACAGATGCATTTGCATCCAGTTAGAAGAATGTTTATGAGACAATCCCTCATGTTGATGCAAGTAGCATTGGTTGTACTCTGTTGCTCTCCAAACAATGGCCTTGCTGTCTTCTGTACTATACCTTCAAATTTCTTAAATTACTGTAACGCCTAAGAGATTTGAATCTTCCATTTGAGTCAGGTAGCCAACTATCCAGTGAAGTCACAGGAAAAGCATTTGCAAGTGGAGCATTGCTTCTACCTTCAGTGCAGAATAAGGAAAATTGTTTACACTGCAGGAGGATTCAGGGTAAGCAAAATTGCTGAATTCACCACTATGAAAAAAGTACATGACTGTGGTAAGGGGAGTGTTTTTGTTATGTCCCAGCATGTTTTAATCTGTCATGTGTTGGAACACAGACCAGAGTATGTAGGTGTACAGTGTGTGAGGGATGAAATGAAAGGCAGGATTGCCCTAGTGTTGCCACTTTGTGGGTGGAGCTTCTTTCAGTGTCCATCAGTCATCTTTGAGGAAATGGGTGGTGCCAGCAGCTGGCCTGTCTCTCTGTTAAAAAAATCTTTTTAATGAGACATTTTAAATGCCATATTCTCTAGATTTCTGAGCATTTGAGGGCTGTCCGACTGTTTAGCATACCTTAGTATACAAAATATCCCTGTAATTAATCTGTTTTGAAAACTGGATCCAAGCTGAGCGGCTGTGGAGGGATATTTTACTTAGGGCCTGAAGCTTGACTGTAACTGGTTTTTACTTAGTAGGTTACACTTATGACCACAGAGGACAAAGAGGTAGAGAAAAACTCCCTATGATAATAGAGGCTTAACCTAATAAACAGCTCACAGGAAAGACTGGGTGGCATAAATATTTTGTTAGCTTGAAATAGACATTTATAACCTTAAATGTTTACCACCATTCAGAGGCACATAGCAATTTAGAAACATTTGAGATTTAGTACAATTGAATTTAAGTTGTATGAAGTTAGCTTACATTTACATAAAGTTAAAATGAATTTAAATGTACAGATACATTAAACAGGACTGTGTAAAATTGAGAAGGACTTGAATGTGAAGCTATGTATGACATAGTGAAAAAAGAAATTAGAGACCAAGAATAAAGAATAAAGAAAATAAAAGAATAAAACAAAAGGTAAATGAATTACAGGTTCTGTTGGCGGCAGAAGCTGGCTAGACTCCCTGTGCCTAGGTGGCTGGTGTAGCAGAGGGAAGAACCATGGGGGCTGAGGCTTGGCCACATTGTCAAAATGGCAGCTGCCATAAACATATCCCCAACAGCTGGCAGAAATGATAACATTTTGAGATTCAATTTTGTCTTGTTTAGATGCTGCCTCAGCCCAGCCTAATGCCCTGAGACAAGCTGCAGCTGCGGCTGGCAGGAGAGTTTTAGTGTGGCAGAAAGAGAACAGAACCAAGTTGAGGGTAAGAGATTGTTTAGCAAAGAGATAGAAAAAACTCCTTCCATCTACCTGTTCGCTGGCAGTAATTTGAAAGATCCTGTAAAATATCTGGATTTAGAGAGCCGTTACGTGGCCAATTTGAATTTCCTAGGGGATATCTAGGTTACTGGGGTTACTAGTTAGCCACAGCCACTATGTCTCTAGTTACATACACACAATATATCAATACTTACCCACCCATACTGGAGTCACTAGTCAGTCACACATCTAATTCACTAGCTAGCCAAAAAACACCAAGAAAATAGTCAGCCACAAACACACCGATATAGTAGTTAGCCATCCTCCTATGCATTTCTATGTATTTAGTCAACTGCACACCTAAGCCACTAGTTAGCTACAAAGACTAGGTCACTAGTTATCCACACACATTAAATCAGTAGTTAGACACACACACTATGTCAGTAGTTAGACACATACTAAGAAAAATAGCTCACACTAAGGTGGTCCCAGGACTTGGGAATCAGGCCTTTAATCCCAGCAGTAGGGATTTGGAGATAGGAGTGACATGGATGGACAGAGAGAAGAAGATAAGGTAGAGGAGACAGAAGAACATGAAGTGAGATGATTATTGGTGAGCAATTGAGGTTGAGGGATCAAGAGATAGCAGTTAATCTGAGGAGGAGTGTGAGAAAGGAGCACATGGCTTGTCTGAGAATAGGTAGAGAAAAGAACTCTAGTAGCCAGATGCTCTGAATCTGTGATCCTTCAGTTTTTCAACCTCCCCTCCGATAGGTTACTGTGAGTTTTTACTAAGATCTATTAGAACTTGTGCTGGAAGTGATGTTCTCTCTGGGGTATGATATTTCAAAGCCAATAGAGGTAAAAATTTTAAATTGTTGAAATATTAACTTTATTTTTTTTTGAAAAATTATATTGATTTTTTAATGTTTTTAATTTTAAAAAAAATTATACATATCGAAACCAGTCCATTCCACCTACCCCCACCTCCTCTTCCCCTCTCTCCAACTTCCCGAGCCCACCACCACTCTCCCCTCCCATCCAACGGACACTATACACATAGGTTGATGGCCTTCCAGGAGAGGGTCATCTAATCTTCAAGTCATTTGAGTAGGGGACTAAAATATCTCTCTGTCTCAAGGTTAATGCATTATACCTCCATGGGGATATTCCCCCAAAGTCTTTTAGTAACAGGGATGTTTCCTGATTCCACTGTCTGAAGACCTTTAGACTGCAAGGACATTTAGCTTAGACCCATGTTCAGGGGTATTCGGTAAATAAGGACCAGGATAAACAAATAGGCCAAATAGATATTTATTTAGGGAGAAATAACTTACAACCTAGACAGACAAACAATTGGAAATTCAACCCAATTTTCTCCTGTCCAAGTCACGCCAGCAAGAGAGCTTTTACCGGCTCTCCCTCCGACTTCCTTCCACAGGTTACTTGCCATGGCTTCACCCCCCCAATGGGCGTGGTCAGTGCCACAGAAGGACTATTTCACTACAATTCCCCTTTAAGTCAAAGAAAAGATTTAGGCTTAATACAAAACTATGTACAAAACAGTGAATAACAAGTGTGCTCTAAGAAAGGAAAATCGAGTACAAAATGACCTACATATCTAGTCCTAGGTGAGGGCATAATGGAGTTTACAACAGAGTTGTCCTAAGTTGGAAAATGTAAGTCTAGTACCTAATATATCTAACTAGGAAGAGAAATAATAGTTGTGATAGTTTAATCTTCAACCTCATCAAGACCTGAGAAGGAAAAACAATACTAGAGTAGACAGGAAATGCAGATGGACAACTTCCAAAAGGTGCAGCAAGGACAGAAACAGCAAGCCACCTGAACAGTCACCCCCAGGTCTCACAGCAACTTTGGTACATCCACAGTTTTGGCTAAGGCCAAGAGAACTTGAAAGACCACAACAGTTATTAAATATAGAATCACAGTAAACACTATTTAGTCCATTAACATTTAGCAAGATTAAAAGAAACTATTGTATTATCTATCTTAAATT